>NW_007377597.1:0-115841 GCF_000475195.1 Diaphorina citri
AATTTGAGTTTAGTAAAACAATGAAACAAATATGTACAAAATGATATTAACAGTATAAGTTTACAAGGCAGGTTTGTCAGCGATTTGCAGTGCCTAAAATGTGAAGTAATGACAGCTCTGGTAATCGAACCAGAGACGTCCCTACTGAGGTTACCTGAAAGTTACAATAGATGAAATGTAAAAGTCAACTTTTCAACAATTTAATGTATGTAAATGCAATTTTATTGCAATATTAATTTGAGTTTAGTAAAACAATGAAACAAATATGTACAAAATGATATTAACAGTATAAGTTTACAAGGCAGGTTTGTCCGTTTGTCAGCTATTGGCATTGTTTTGAGGTAGCAAAAATATGAAGTTGGCAGTGTGCAGGTTAACTAAATCTAGGTTTGTCAGCTATTGGCATTGTTTTGAGGTAGCAAAAATATGAAGTTGGCAGTGTGCAGGTTAACTAAATCTAATATGAATACATTTTGTAAGAATTTGAAAGAAAGGAAAAGTAGGTACACCCTTAAAATAATATATGATTGGACAAGAACGTACATAATTATTTTCGCTCAAATAGTTTGTCAGCTATTGGCATTGTTTTGAGGTAGCAAAAATATGAAGTTGGCAGTGTGCAGGTTAACTAAATCTAATATGAATACATTTTTGTAGGAATTTGAAAGAAATGAAAAATAGGTACACCCTTAAAATATGTATGGACAAGAACGTTCATAATTATTTTCGCTTTTTCGTCTTAAGGAACCAGACCAAGTTTCTTCTTATTCTGAGAAATATCTTCCGGATTCTGGACTGTACTGTTAAAACATCCCACTTTGTCCAAATTGTCCACGTAAATTACCCTAGAGACATTTCTACTTTTGAATAAAAATACGGGTTTGCATAAATGCGCTCAAATATTATGAAGAATTTTTCGTCTTACGGAACCAGACCAAATTTCTTCTTATTCTAAGAAAAAGCAATATCTTCCGGATTCTGGACTGTACTATTAAATCAACCCACTTTGTCCAAATTGTCCACGTAATTTACCCTAGAGACCTTTCTACTTTTGAATAAAAATACGGGTTTGCATAAATTAGCTTGACAAAAGCTTCGGTATATGGGGGATTAAGGCGAAGGCAGGTGCCCCCTTTTAATAGCCCATTAGGGGTAGATGGAGGGACTACTAAAAAAAACTTCAGTCATTCTGTTTCAAAACATACCATCGGAAGGAAGGTCATTGTTTGAAATTGGACCAGGTCCACACATTGATCAAATTGCAATACGGACGTTAGAATGACAGCTAAAATGATTCCTTGAGAAGTTAAATCAACTTTGGCAATTTTAATAAATTTATTGACCATAAAGAATATTATGTCTCATTTGAATTTTAAACATGGCGATTGAAGAAGATTTCTTGGACGTGATTGGCTCAATGACTACTAAAAAAAACTTCAGTCATTCTGTTTCAACTTTGATTATAATTTGGTCATCGCTATTCCGTGGTTATTCACAAATTCTCCTGCGGTTCTCTTGATAACTCATTTTCAACTTCGACAATTAGTCGCCGCTCCTTACAAATCTCACTCTAGTGACCCAGTTATTTTCAATTCCGCGCATTCTTTTTCCATTATCAGATTCTAGTATTTTACCCTCAGATTATTAATCAAGTCCATCTACTTGATAGTAGACACATTCGTTTGACGACCAAAGATTTCAATTATATCGACCCAGGATTCGCTATGAGGTAGCCGGGGTTCCTGTGACTCCTGAGCACTCTGAGCAGTACAAGAAGTAGACAAGTGGTTCGAGAGAGTGAGATTTGTAAGGAGCGGCGACTACCGAATCGCCGAATAGAGATGACAAAATTATAATCAAAGTTGAAACAGAATGACTGAAGATTTTTTTAGTAGTCCCTCCATCTACCCCTAATGGGCTATTAAAAGGGGGCACCTGCCTTTGCCTTAATCCCCCATATACCGAAGCTTTGTCAAGCTAATTTATTTAGCAAACCCGTATTTTTATTCAAAAGTAGAAAGGTCTCTAGGGTAATTTACGTGGACAATTTGGACAAAAGGGGTAGTTTTAATAGTACAGTCTTCCTCAAATTTGATTCTAGAAATTTTTATAACAAACGGAGTCAAATAAATAATGAATTTGGGACTTGAGACTACCATCAGAATAAGATCAAATTAGGTAGCTTTGGAAGCGAAAATTTCTTTCCTTTGGTTTGTATTGCTATCTTGGATTTCATTTCTGGAGAGGCTGTCGTATTCAAAAGCTTTCTTGACTCTCGCTCCCAAACTGTGTACTTTTATTCAGCATAGACCGGACCAATAAACTATCCATTTTTTGACATCCTCATCCTTAAAATCTAAGATGACATGGGCGAGTTCTGAAACACCCTGTTTATTTGATAGTCATGGTCCATCAATCCTACCTCGTAGAACAAAAAGCTCGGAAAGACAGCATACTGCCTAATGGAATTCCATACTGGGATGTTTAATAATCACCTCTGACTAAAAACAATTTACAATCAATTTTATTCCATTCATTGATTTTCGCTAACCTGGCAAATTATTTTCTTCCAAAAGCAGCTCTGGACAAAATGGATTCTTGACGCATTAGTTGAAAAATATGCAGGAAATAATGCACAATCAAATTGGCCTAGTGTGCCAAATATTAATTGAATTAGGTACCTAATTAATTTTGATCGTTGCACCAATTCTAGTGCCTACTTGTGAGTGTGTGCTATCTTTCTAACTCAAAGACTAAATCGGATCATAGGTACTCGTACAAGGACGTCTCTGGTTCGATTACCAGAGCTGTCATTACTTCACATTTTAGGCACTGCAAATCGTTCTAAAGCGGACAAAGTAAACTTTCAATGTCTACATCTTTTCTTGCTATGAGCATTTGAACAAGTACTTCTGTACTTATATTTATTAACACCTAGCTTTAACTGAGCGTTTATAAAAAGACAAGAGTTATCGCGTACGTCTTATCAGTTAATGGGGTTATCTATTTGTTAGACCTGACCTAAGAGGGTTTATGGGGAAATGAAATACAATCTAATTAGTAACATGAAAATAAATAAGTTATCTGAAAAAACGTTAGTAGGATCATTAATTTTATTTATTATGGGGCTGGGGCGACGCGACGTGTACTAATATAACACGGCTGTGGCTACAGACAGTACAAATACAAATCCACCTGTTCCGGGGTTTTGGGGATCACAGAAACGTCCACTATGGTGGGTATTTGGATGGGTGACTGTTTGGAGACAAAAAGTAATGGAATTTCTCAGATACATAATGAAGAGCTGGGTCGGACTCTGGCGGAAACCGCTTTTAAATTTTGAAAATTATCCAATAAATTTCTTGCAGCCGCAAATTGGTTTCGGTTTTGATTCCAAGATTTTTAGGGCACTAATACTCAGGAAATGTGGGCAACCATCTAGGATTCCAGGAATAGTCTCCAGAGCAACCATCTGGGAATGGTACCTATCTAGCACCTTTCTGGAGGTCTAGTACACCTATATTCAAGGACTTTAGGGCAAATAGCTGAAGAGACTTTAGGGCACCTCTCTAGGAAGCTTAGGGCGCCTATTTAAAGGGATTTCTCAAGGGAGCCTACGGCACCTAAAACGTTTTCGGACACCAATATGGGTGGCTATTAGGCTGCCCCAGATGATTCATTATCACAGGAACGCCAAGCAAGGTCGTCAGAGGTCTCCGAATGCGATAACATGGTCTATGGATCTCAGAAGTCTCAAAACGTGACCTGGCTACCATCCATATGATCCACTGGACATTGAAATTACTGTGTATGATACACTATTAATTTGATTTTTATGATCGCTGATGATATGTACGTATAGGTAGGTAATACAATTTTACCTATTATACTATCTATGTATTATACGTACCTAGTTATGTTCCTAATATGTGGGTAATATACTCGTACGTATCTAGCAATACTGAATTTTTCGTATAGATATTTTTGTAAGTACATACCATTTCGCTAGATTTGAAATAAGTGGCTATGTAGAGTATTAAGGAGCGCGGTAGCGCTCCGCCCCGCCAAGTCAAGAAAGTTTGACCGCGCTACTAGAGATATTATACGCGACAGGGAAAGTAGCCGTTTTCAGGTGTAATATAGGTATGGGCATGTACCAGTTATTACAGAAATACAGATTGGTACTTAGAAATAGATACTTATTTCTCATCTCATAGGAATACTTTAGGTCGTTGACACTTGTAAAGCTTCAAAAACTTCAAATGGATTACGAGAAACAACGCTATCCGTCTTGGAAAAACAATGCACAGCGTTAATGGATCGAGTGCCCAGAAAAATTTTCCGTCAGGGGATGAAGCCCATCATGAAATGGAGGGAATCCGTAATACCCAGGGCCGTAGCCAGGAATTTGTCAGGGGGGTGGGTGCTCCAAATTTTTGCGGAGTCTGGCCTGTAGTAAGGGAGAAAAATGAAGCTCGAAGCCCTAAATACGGCCTTTGGAATACCCACTTAAGGTACGAAAGAAAAGATCACAGAAGCTTGGGTTACCTAGATCTTAGTGTATAGTCCAATGGCCTTCAGGTACATTAAGGCCGAATCGATGTTGGCAGGGTTGTTATCGAGGGCTGGTGGAGAGGGGAGGGAGGAACGTATTTGTAGGTGTGTGCGGCAATTAAATATATGGTCCACGGTTAGGGTATCACCGCACCCGCAGGTGGGTCGAGGGTCTCTTTTGAAGCACTACACGATTGAAAACCATTTTCCGTGGAAGATTTGACACTTTGAAATTTCTAATTCATCATTCTGAATGAGAATTTGAACATGACTTTGGTACATCCACTAAAATTTCAGCCCTTGAAACCAAAATGAAAAGTTCCACTATACAGGTGTTGGGTACATATTTCTTCAAGTACACAGTAGTTAGCTAGATTATTCCATTGTAGAACAGGTGTAATTAGTAAGGTATTGGTACCTTCATAATCTTCATAGAAGTTATAATATACTTTGCTAGTAATATGCAGTTAGCAATGTCGTGATTTATAGCCCCTGTCGTAATTTGATACTGACTTCTTGTTGACTTGGATTTTCGACACTTCTGCTAATGCATCCACCAAAGGTAACCTTGCTCGACATCTGTAATCACCTTTACAACAAATAGATCGCGACCATACATCAGATGACTAGACTATCTCCATGATAGATGTTGAAGAGCATACCAGTGTCGAATACATTTGGGTACCTATACTACCTTACTACCTATGTATGTACACATGAAATTCAATAAGACTTTTGGCTGAGAGTAGAATAAGTCATGATGAATTGATCTGATACCTACTTGAGAGGGGCACCTGCCTCGGTGGTGTAGTGGTCAAGGCGCTCGCCTGATTGTAAAAGTTACTATAGAACATAAAAATAAGCATCATTCAATAGGATAAGGAAAGTCGTGTGATGTTCACACCAGATTTTTTTTTTTCATTGTTCTTTCTATAGTTTTTAAGTTTTATACTTTTTTTTTACGTTAAAATGGAATAATCTCAGGGAATTAATACAAAAACCGACAAAATAATGTACTAGAACTAGACAACGAAGGGTCAAGACTGTCAAGAGACCATCTCAAAGAAAGGAACCTCGAAATAAAACAAGATGCTGGAAAATTCAAACCAAAAAGTGATCCTGTATTAAAAGGAAACAACCAAAAAAAGGTCTAAAAATCATGAGAAAAATGAAATCAAAGTCAAATACTACGAAACTTTCTACCTTAAACTTAACAATTTACGATTCAAATAATAAAAGCAAGATAAAAAGTAACAAAGTATATTGCTAGCAGGAGAATTAAAAAGAAAGAGATCTCTCTCTACAAAGTATTCAAACAAAATGATCCGATTCCTAGAGTACACTGAATATCCCATGTTCCCGGTGCCTCAGCTTCCACATCACTGGGAATATGTAGATCTGTACTAGGAAGGATTGACGTTGACGTGATAAATCTACAGCTTCCAAAGGTGACGCACTTTGATAAAAGTTTCCTAAGTGATAAAATACTTCCTCAAACATAAAGAAAGGGTAAAAAGAACATAGACTCTCATGTGCTCACTCCTGGTAATTAAAAAAGTAAGCGCTTGAAAATAGGATAAAATCTGTGAAGTAAATACTTCTTTAATCGGGGGTTTTCCCCCCACAAAGCTGGGGTTTCAACATTTAAAAAGTTATTTAAAGTTCTACTGACGACGAGTCAGGACGAAAGAAGACTTGACTGCGAAAGAAATCACTGACAGATTGGTAAGCCTCAGTTATTACTTCTTTGGACTTAAAAGTTAAAATCTTATGGTGTTTATCAAATTAGGTAGCTTTGGAAGCGAAAATTTCTTTCCTTTGGTTTGTATTGCTATCTTGGATTTCATTTCTGGAGAGGCTGTCGTATTCAAAAGCTTTCTTGACTCTCGCTCCCAAACTGTGTACTTTTATTCAGCATAGACCGGACCAATAAACTATCCATTTTTTGACCTCCTCATCCTTAAAATCTAAAATGACATGGGCGAGTTCTGAAACACCCTGTTTATTTGATAGTCATGGTCCATCAATCCTACCTCATAGAACAAAAAGTCTCTCGCTCCCAAACTGTGTACTTTTATTCAGCATAGACCGGACCAATAAACTATCCATTTTTTGACATCCTCATCCTTAAAATCTAAGATGACATGGGCGAGTTCTGAAACACCCTGTTTATTTGATAGTCATGGTCCATCAATCCTACCTCGTAGAACAAAAAGCTTTTTGACATCCTCATCCTTAAAATCTAAGATGACATGGGCGAGTTCTGAAACACCCTGTTTATTTGATAGTCATGGTCCATCAATCCACAATCTGTAGGTACTTCATAGAACAAAAAGTTCGAAAAGACAGCATACTGCCTAATGGAATTCCATACTGGGATGTTTAATAATCACCTCTGACTAAAAACAATTTACAATCAATTTTATTCCATTCATTGATTTTCGCTAACCTGGCAAATTATTTTCTTCCAAAAGCAGCTGTGGACAAAATAGATTATTGACGCATTAGTTGAAAAATATGCAGGAAATAATGCACAATCAAATTGGCCTAGTGTGCTAAATATTAATTGAATAAGGTACCTAATTGATTTTGATCGTTGCACCAATTCTAGTGCCTAGCAGCATATTTGTAAGTGCCAATTCTAGTGCCTACTTGTGAGTGTGGCAAACTTTCGAACTCAAAGACTAAATCGGATCATAGGTACTCGTACATCGAACATCAAGTGCAGTTACCCAGATAATTACCTGGTTTAACGTGATCTTTACCCACTTTTTTGTACCATTTGCCTATTCAACATCAAGTGCAGTTACCCAGATAATTACCTGGTTTAACGTGATCTTTACCCACTTTTTTGTACCATTTGCCTATTTCTATTTCCTCCTCATCAAGATTGCATGTTATGTAGATACCATAGATACCTACTTACATTATGTACCTACGACTTGAATTACCCAAGTCTACATGAGGGCATAGCACATAATCATTGCAATTTACGAAAAAATTACTTCGATAAATGCCCGGTTAGGTATATCCCAAATATCAAATTACATTGAAATAGGCAATTTTTGGTACTCCCGTAGGCAATACCAACTCGATTTCGGGTACCTGATTCCTAAGTCTTGATCAACTGATAGCAGAATTCGGACTGAAAAATGCTAATAATTTCGTTCAAAATGTGGATCACTTTGTTCTGGCTGAGAAGCGAACAATCACAGATGAAGGATTATGTTTCTAATTACGATCAAAATCAGACAAGATGAGTCATTAGTCATTAGTGAACTTGGTTCCCATGACTGTTACACAACGCACGTGGCATGGGTAACTTTAAGGTCCGTCTACACTTGGGACTCATTGGTGAGGATATACTGTAGGCGGAGCTGGGTCTACAGTACATGTTTGTAGATTCAAGCTGCCTTTTACACTCCAGATCTGTGGGTGGACGGCAGCTCTATTCGCAGATTGGTATAAGCTTGACCCATTTTTTGGGGCTCTTTGCCCCTACATCTAAGCTAGAATGGGCTCTTCGTGTATGCGGCAGCCAAATAGGTCCGTATCGTATACGTATACTGATTGAGCGAATTTGGATTAGGCATGGCCGAACCAAGTTTTAATTCGGCGATTTTGGATTTCGTTTGTCCGTCTGTTTGTTTGTCCCACGATAACTCTTGAGCCGTTTGTCCGATTTTAATGAAATTTGGGGCACACGAAGGAAATTTACTCATTAGATTTTATACTTGCTCTGGCTTTTACAGGCTCCGTAAGGTACCCTTTTCCGAGTGTTCTACAGTTCACTAAACCTAGTGGCTCGGTGAAAAAGCTCGCGACCAAAACGCAGGCACCCACTTATTCCATACCTTTCCCACCACATTCCACGTAGATCGTGATCTTGACCAAACTTCAAGCTGACACTAAAATCATAATTATACCATTGTCTCAGACCTCTCATAATAGCGACATGGCGTATTTGGAGTTTAGTTCATTGGACAGGTGACCAAATAGACCTAGTCCTCAATCTCCTTGGACCTAAACAATACTCGAGGAATGTTTGTTGAAATCCATTCATTTGAATCGCACGACCTCTGATAGGACGTGTTACATTTATCATTCCTTATCACGTGTCACATTGTGATTTATTTTGGGACAGCTCTCAATTTAGAATTTTAAACCTAGGTGTTTTCTGAGGTAGATAAGATTTGAAGGAGTTATCACATGGTGTTACTTCGGGGTCAGATTAGGGCGGCTGTTTCCAACTTGTTGGTCTTTATCTTCACCAAAGGGTCTCAGATGTGTTGGAGTCTTCGATCTTGTAGCCAAACTCGTATTTGGCGGGACCCTGTAAGGGAGATGGAAAGGCAAAATTTGATCATATTAATAGAAATGAATCTCACTCTCTCGAACCACTTGTCTACTTCTTGTACTGCTCAGAGTGCTCAGGAGTCACAGGAACCCCGGCTACCTCATAGCGAATCCTGGGTCGATACCCGTTACTGTCAGCTTCGTATTCGACAATCTGTTTTCGTCCGTCGGGCAGCAGGACTTCGTATGAGCCCCAGGTCAGGTCGCCCAGTCTGCCTTCCCGGTGTCCGAAATCGTTCCACGTGTTGGAGTCTATGCTGAATAAAAGTACACAGTTTGGGAGCGAGAGTCTGTTAGCTTTTGGATACGACAGCCTCTCCAGAAATGAAATCCAAGATAGAAATACAAACCAAAGGAAAGAAATTTTCACTTCCAAAGCTACCTAATTTGATCTTATCCTAATGTAGTCCCAAGTCCCAAATTCATTATTTATTCGACTCCGTTTGTTATAAAAATTTCTAGAATCAAATTTGAGGAAAAGTTCAAAGGAGCCTACACAACTATTTTTGCCTGACCCTGTTTCACGCACCCAAATTCCTTGGTCCCATTTTATTTTTGGACCCTATTATTTAATCGTACGTTTAATGAATTGAAATCTTTGGTCGTCAAACGAATGTGTTTGTGTCTACTATCAAGTTAGATTCGTGTTGGAGTCTTCGATCTTGTAGCCAAACTCGTATTTGGCGGGACCCTGTAAGGGAGATGGAAAGGCAAAATTTGATCATATTAATATAAATGAACATTGAAATCCATTGAAATCATTGAGAGATATGTATTTTTAATTTTACGACGCGACCCTGCGACGACGACGTCGTAATTCTAGAAATGCGATCAAATACGACCCCAGCCCAAGTCGCCATGAAGACTTTTTTTTTACGGCCAGCCTCTCACTATTAGGTAGACCTAACAGGTACACCTGATCAGGTCCGCCTGTCAGGCCTACCTGATACCTGAAGAGCACACACACAATCAGGTAGACCTGACAGGTACGGCTAAAAAGGTCTGCCTGTCAGGTTTACCCCATACCTGATAGTGAGTTACTATCAAGTAGATGGACTTGATTAATAATCTGAGGGTAAAATACTAGAATCTGATAATGGAAAAAGAATGCGCGGAATTGAAAATAACTGGGTCACAAAATGGACTTATTTGACAAATGAATATCTCTTCATGGAAGGAATTCTTTTCAAATCTGATGTGACAGTCCTTTTATGACGATGGCAAAATTAGGTCAATGAGAAAAGTAGAACTCAAATACCTGGTTAGTGAATAGTGACTCAAATTTTAGGAACTTCTAGCCGTACTTTAAGGCAATACTAAAGATTTGAAGTCAGTAGAAAGCTAGCAAGTAATCTTTAATTAAAAGCACGTTTTCATCGCTAGGAGCGTGTTGGGATCAAACTTACCGCAGAAGCGGGTGTGGTGTTGGGCAGATCGGTGGTGGGGGCAAAGTCCACGGTGCTGGGAGGTCCGTAAGTGTTGGTCGGCGGGCTGAAGGTCGATGGTGGGCCGTAGACGGGTTTGGGGGCTTCTTGTACCCGAGAGGGGAGGGCTAGGAGGCGTCCGTTGGGTTTCCAGCCGGAGGCGGGATACCCGGGAGCTTCAGCATTAAGGGAGGCGACGCATAGGGCGAGAACGACGGAGGAGAAGACCTGAAGAGGCGAAAAGGATTAGGGGTGGAATGAGGGAAACAAACAAAAGGGATTTTAGTCCACTTTAACATGAAACAATTTGGCCTTTTACGTGGTCTTTTTTTTATCACTTTTGTACTCGTCATACGTATGTCACTAATGTGACTGTATGTCACTAATGTGACTCGTGTTTTCTTTATACTACTTTGAACTTTCAAGTATCTTGTGTCTTGTCGTTTGTCTGTCATGGTGTTTTGTAAATGCAATGAACTGAAAAGCTTTGAGCTCTGACCATTCAAGAGAACAAATTCTCGAGTAGATAAATAGGTCATCCACGTTTGGCAGACTTTTAGGTTTTAGGTTGTAAAGGTATAATAATCCGCACTGAAGTTGACAGGCTTTTACAACGTAAAAATCACAAAGGTGTATTAAACATTTAGAACTTGGAAAAAAGCACTTTTTTCACACTTATGAATCTTGCTATTTTGAGGCTCTAAAGTTGACTTTTAAAAAGTTAAGACTGAAATTCCACTGTTGATGTTGGTCACTTTAAGGTCGATTTTGCTAGACTTAGCAAATTATTTGATCACTTGAGACTTTAAAGCACTTCTAGAAAACTTCACAAAACCACTAGATTAATAGAACACCCTTAGATGAAACTCCTTCTTACCTTCATGATTGGTGACTGTTGTAGGGTTGTTTACGAAAAGAACCTGAGATGGATCAAAAATCACCCCATTTCACCATTAAAATTTAACTGAAATCTTAAATAATCTACTTTAAATTGACCAAAAACTAAAGGATTGAAACTAACTACTGAAGCCTTTAATAATTGACCAAAAAGTAAGGGAAGAAAATCGTTTAAGCTAATAACTCCTAGCACACTAACACGATAACACTCTTCCACAAGCTCGTCTAAATTTATGATCCTAAAGTAGCTACAGCAACTTTGGAACTGACCATACACACGACTGAAAAACGTTTGCTGAAAAAAAATTAAGCTCGACTGTGTGAACCCACGAGTTCAAACCAACTGGAAGATCTGTCATACACTAAAGCGGATTGACGAATAAGTAACTTATTTAATGGTAAACAGTAAATTTTGAAAGAAGTCCTTTCATTTTTTTCGACCTAAACGAGACAATTGTAATTTGGTTTGGGTGTACTCGCACATTAAAGTGTAGCGTTTATGTTCAGGTTTTAGATTAGCAGATAGGCTTGGTAGGTACCTAGAGGTGCTGTTTTTCTATTATAAAATGTAGGTAGATGTAATATGTACAATGTAGGTATATACAGGGTGTTCAGCTTTAAACCCACAAGAACAATGACATACATGCGTCACGCATCAGTAATGCAAGCCTTCCTGCTGGTAGAAGTGATTTGTTTTAGCAGGAGATGTTATTTAGTTTATTTCGAGAGAAATGCTTAACAGCCACCTTCCTGGTCAGCAGCAGGTTGCCTCACGGACAAAGGATACCAAATGATTTTGACAAGAACATAACGAGAGAGTTATTGATAAGGAGAATGGTTGGTCAAAAAATCTCTTAAATTTTTGTAGGTATGACATCCAACATGATTGAAAGCATTATCTTCAAAGCAGTACTGGGAATCCTTTACGTCTCCCTGTATGCAGATAAGTGGATGTTTATCTTTTATCATTAATGACCGCCCGAGAGATTCTAGGGTTCTAAAGGTGTGTCCAAACATAGTTGACCTGCCGTCGATCAACGAGGTAAATTTATGTTAAGGCAGTGGGGACGGTTCAGTCGACATCGTTCGACGGCCGGTCGACCATGTGTGGACACATCTTAAAACATACCAAACGAAATCTGTTGAAGGTGCTTTTAGAGCCATTTCCATAATCAAACTTTCATCTTGAAAAAGTCTTTGAAAACTTGAACAACAGATACTTGAATTTTGTGACAGTGATTCTTCCATTGGCTTGAATTCAAATCTGCGACACAATCGCCATTGACCTCTTTGCTACGAAGTATCATACTCAAATGGATCAGGTACTCATTAGTCTCGCCTAATCTTCAGACTACCAGGGTGCTAGATAGGTACCATTCCCAGATGGTTGCTCTGGAGACTATTCCTGGAATCCTAGATGGTTGCCCACATTTCCTGAGTATTAGTGGATTAGTGCCCTAAAAATCTTGGAATCAAAATCGAAACCAATTTGTGGCTGCAAGAAATTTATTGGATAATTTTCAAAATTTAAAAGCTGTTTCCGCCAGAGTCCGACCCAGCTCTTCATTATGTATCTGAGAAATTCCATTACTTTTTGTCTCCAAACAGTGACCCATCCAAATACCCACCATAGTGGACGTTTCTGTGATCCCCAAAAATCCGGAACAGGTGGATTTGTATTTGTACTGTCTGTAGCCACAGCCGTGTTATATTAGTACACGTGGCGTCGCGCCAGCCCCATAATAAATAAAATTAATGATCCTACTAACGTTTTTTCAGATAACTTATTTATTTTCATGCTACTAATTAGATTGTATTTCATTTCCCCATAGGACGTTTCTGTGATCCCCAAAACCCCGGAACAGATGGATTTGTATTTTGTACTGTCTGTAGCCACAGCCGTGTTATATTAGTACACGTCGCGTCGCGCCAGCCCCATAATAAATAAAATTAATGATCCTACTAACGTTTTTTTCAGATAACTTATTTATTTTCATGTTACTAATTAGATTGTACTTCATTTCCCCATAAACCCTCTAGTAAGTCAGGTCTAACAAATAGATAACCCCATTAACTGATAAGACGTACGCGATAACTCTTGTCTTTTTATAAACGCTCAGTTAAAGCTAGGTGTTAATAAATATAAGTACAGAAGTACTTGTTCAAATGCTCATAGCAAGAAAAGATGTAGACATTGAAAGTTTACTTTGTCCGCTTTAGAACGATTTGCAGTTCAGTTAAAGCTAGGTGTTAATAAATATAAGTACAGAAGTACTTGTTCAAATGCTCATAGCAAGAAAAGATGTAGACATTGAAAGTTTTCTTTGTCCGCTTTAGAACGATTTGCAGCTTAGCTGTCATTCTAACGTCCGTATTGCAATTTGATCAATGTGTGGACCTGGTCCAATTTCAAACAATGACCTTCCTTCCGATGGTATATTTGTAATATTGTTTCCCTTTATAAACAAGACCCTACTTGAATTAATTTTAGTTGGAAACAAAATTTTCTAGCGATGAACTTCGTAAACCAGAAAAGAGGACAGTAGAAGAACAAGCAACTCTCGAACACCATACAATACAGATACAGAGAGATTATAAACTAATTTCAAACCTTTTTACTGCCAGTTCAATCTGAATCTCTTCCCATGAATGGTTTTATTAAGTCATCCCCCCACATACTATCGAAGAAAGCCAATTACTGGACAAGAATTCTCATGTGAACGTCGGAGATTGACGGGAATTCGTCGACCCCACTTGACTGAGAAAGGACCAAATGAAGGATAAATAACTCACGTAGTTCAAATCGTCAACATGATCTCCTCCTCCCCACTGACTGGCCGTCACTGACACATGTGAGCCGCCTACCGGGGCGGCATATTCTGCCGGCCTATGTTCCGCCTCCGGCACATATATTGGATCGATCCTCTCTTCCACCTGCGGCCAACTGCTCTCCAAATCTGTCGAATCGGCCCAGTTGTCAAAGATGGCGGTCGTGTGTAGAGGGTAGGGGAGAGGGGGTGGTGCTACTACCCCAGTCAGGGTCGAGTATCGCTTGACGATGGGGTGGGATGATTCTGAGCTGATGACCCGCAGGAGAGGTAGCAGGCTGAGGAGGATTGGAATCATGCTGGAAACAAATCCATTATTTACTATATGACTACATTACATTGAAATAGGGGTCTTTCCTGACAAAATTCCTGTGTGCAGAGTACAGTATGCAGGACTATTGCACCCCTACATGACTGTCTACCGTATGTCTCAGAAGTCCTGTACGGTACACCTTTATCTTTTGAACAACTAGGGATTTTTCAAATTTTAATTGGTTCTAGTATTGGAAAAAGTCCTATGGCCAGGAGAAATCAAAAAAAATTCATTTTAAGAAGTGTGTATTCTGGTCCTTGCTTATACTGTCTTGTCTAGTCTGTCGCATAGACCAAGATATAACTCAGAGGGATACTTATAAAATGACAATGGTGAAAACAGTACTTACAAAACTTTTAGACTTTGAAATTTTGCATGAAGTATACTTACACGTTTTAATATAATTGAAAAATTGGAAATAATCACTTGTACTCTGTCAGTCCTTTAAATAGTAAAATGTTAATATTAACAATATTAACAAATACATTTACATTTGTTTCTTGATTTTGCCTATTCTAGGGTTAGATTTGATCCGTTGATTACGAGTTCATTGAAAAATTCAGGTTGATTTATGATGTCTGAAATTCGTTGGTGATTTTATTAAAATTAGTATTCGATGTGTATGATGGGGGATTTGCGAAAGTAATTTATGTAAATAGGAGGGGTAAACTTTATCTTATACCTTAGCTTACGGCCAAACTACGATTAAAACTACCCCTATCCAGTGTGTCAAAAAGATGCCTTTTCTTGTGCCCCTATCAGACGATTTCGTCTTATGACTGTTATTAACGTCCTAAACACCTAACAATTATATTGGGAAAAATCCTACAATGCTGCAGTGAGCACCAAAGTTGTGACATAATAACACAAAGAAATTGCATTTACATTTTGTTCCACAGGTCAGTCACTCACTATCAGGTAGACCTGACAGGCGGACCTGATCAGGTGTACCTGTCAGGTCTACCTGGTAATGAGTGGCTGGCCATATTCAACTGCCTGAATCTCAGGCGATCTTTTCGGCATCTTTTTGTTGGACTTATTCCATCTAAATTTCCCGCTCCGAAAAATTTCGGACAGTCATCGTTTACAAAAAGGTGCGAGGTACAAAATTTTGGAACAGAAGCCTAAGAGTTTCTGGAAAATCCGGGCCTGAGGGCTCTTTGAACTACATCGTTTAACAGACTATTATTATCAGTCAGTAGGTACTCTACATATTTATGTACTTAGTAGTTACGTATATACCTACCTAGAGTGTACTCTAGGTACGTATATACTGATTACTACTAAGGTATACAGAAGTCCCTATTGACCATTCGACTTTCAGTCCTGACATCTATGTAGGTACCTAACTACCTATAAATAAAAGGGTTACCGCTGCAATACAATAGGGATAAGTACCTTTAGAGGTACTTTACTAAATTTTTTAATGAAAATCATTCAAGGGCAAGTTTGGGTAGATTCAGAGCAGATTTCAGTAAAACTAGACAGAACAAACATGAATCCAGGCAAGTGAAATGGTAAAATCGCCAACTTTGAGCTCAATTCTAGGTCCTACAAAACATTATTCTTACGTGTTTTGGCACTAAAAACTGACCATCGAAAATTTGACCCGATTACATTACTTTCCTTCCTATAGGATAAGGAAAGTAAAAAGGTGCGAGGTACAAAATTTTGGAACAGAAGCCTAAGAGTTTCTAGAAAATCCGGGCCTGAGGGCTCTTTGAACTACATCGATCAACAGACTATTATTATCAGTCAGAAGGTACTCTATATATTTATGTACCTAGTAGTTACGTATATACGTACCTAGAGTGTACTCTCTACTGATTACTACTTAAGGTATACAGAAGTCCCTATTGACCATTCGACTTTCAGTCCTGACATCTATGTAGGTACCTAACTAACTATAAATAAAAGGGTTACCGCTGCAACACAATAGGGATAAGTACCTTTAGAGGTACATGTACTAAATTGTTTAATGAAAATCATTCAAGGGCAAGTTTGGGTAGATTCAGAGCAGGTTTCAGTAAAACGTAGACAGAACAAACATGAATCCAGGCAAGTGAAATTTAAAAATCCCCAACTTTGAGCTTAATTCTAGGTCCTACAAAACATTATTCTCATGACAATGACTTGTTGGGTTCAGATGACTCTCGCTTGTGACTGATGACTGTCACTTATGACCTTCCGCCATTTTGGGGGTCAAAAGTAGAAAGTATAGGCTGCAAAGTTGAAGGTTTTTCAGCTCAATATACGAGTAGTTCAACCTAAAAAATCTAAAACTGAAATTTTAGATTTTACGTACATACAACCTAAAAGTAAGCAGGTACCTAATAGTAAAATCGTTGAGTCAGATTAAATTGACTTGTTGCGCCTGAAAAAATTGTTGATTATGTTACACGCGATGTAGTTGTAACTTTTGGTTTACACGGCGAAAGTAGAACAACCTATAATATTCCGCGAATTTTAGGAATATTTGCTCAGAAAAAGAAGACTATTTGGAATTTTGAACCCTTCAAATTTCCAAATGGAAATTAGCTAACAAATTTTCTTTATGCCCTGAACGTGTGTACCAAAGTTAATGATTCAAATTTTGAAAAAACGTTCTCTTCTCATACATATTTCGAGACATGGTCTTCACTTGACTGGAGTGGATTATGGACTGTCCCCTATCTGATAGACGTTAAAAAACAAGACTAAAGAAGTCCTTTCATTTTTTTCGACCTAAACGAGACAATTGTAATTTGGTTTGGGTGTACTCGCACATTAAAGTGTAGCGTTTATGTTCAGGTTTTAGATTAGCAGATAGGCTTGGTAGGTACCTAGAGGTGCTGTTTTTCTATTATAAAATGTAGGTAGATGTAATATGTACAATGTAGGTATATACAGGGTGTTCAACTTTAAACCCACAAGAACAATGACATACATGCATCACGCATCAGTAATGCAAGCCGTCCTGCTGGTAAAAAAGTGCTGGTTTAGCAGGAGGTGTCATTTAGAATTTTCGCTTTTACAAATTTATACACATCTCTGCCAAATTCAGATAGTTATAACATAAAATCTAATTTTCGTTTCCCTGTATGCAGATAAGTGGATATGGAATCCCGATACCCCGACCATTGCTGCCCAAGACAATCTGGAATTCTTACCCCCGTATGTATAAAATCTAAAGATAAACTTAAGTTTAACTTGAAATGAAAATCTTGCCAAATTTCATGAAATCTAGCCAGTTATCTCAAGAAATGACATGAAATTGGCAACATAGTTCGTCTTAAGTTAAACTTAAGTTTATCTTTAGATTTCATACATACGGGGGTTAGTTCTAAGACATTCTAAACAAATTCTGCTCCTGGTGCTATTAGAGCCATTTCCATGATCAAACTTTTTGATCTGGAAAAGTCTTTGAAAACTAGGCTTATCATCTTATCAACAAATACTTACTTTAAATAGAATTTTGTGACAGTGATTATTCCATTGGCTTGGATTCAAATCCGCGACACAATCGCCATTGACCTCTTTGCTACCAAGTATCATACTCAAATACCACTCAAATGGATCAGGTACTCATTAGTCTCGCCTAATCTTCTTCAGACTAACAGATGAATTGTGAGAGAATGGGCGTGAACCGTCATCTTCCTATTTAATTATGGTTTGCGTAGATTTTGGTTAATCTACTAGTATATTTGTTGTGAAAAAGTTCTAGTTTCTTTTTTAAATCGTCGGTCGGTGTTAATTAGCCTGGATCTTCTTCAGATAGTAATTTATGTTGTACAAAGCTCGAATCAATGATGTTGAATACACCAGTTGGATCACTGAAGTTGAGCAACGTTGTGTGTGGTTGATAATATTGATATCCGGATGGGTGACCATCTGGGCAGTCACGGGTTGCTGGTTTTTCCCAGCCCCATTTGGGCTCGATGAGGAGACAGATAGTTTGTCACCTATGATAGGGTAAGTCCCCCGTCACTAAAAATCTTAGCAGTTTTACTGTGACGTAAAACGCCTCAAGAATGGACTATCAGAAGTCTACAATGTTTTTCTGCCTCGGTGGTGTAGTGGTCAAGGCGCTCGCTTGGTAAACATGAGGGCGTGGGTTCAATCCCAGGTTCCCAGCCGAGGTATGGAATTTTATCCTCAATATAATTTGAGAATTTGACCACAATAATTGTAGTAGCCTACTGCTGGAGTAAAGGGACTTTTCAGTCCTATGCGAGCAGTATAAATAGGCACTATTGTTATTACTATTATTTCTCAGAAGGAGTCTTCTGGCTGGTATCCGGTTCTATCTTATAACTGATTCATCCTGTATACACGCGAGCGTGTTACACATTTTATATCCATCCGAATGGTGGGTGCCATACCGCTCTACATATCCTAAGCTATCTGGCCAGAAAGATCCATCATTCATTTTTTGAAGATTTACAAGGACGTTGAACTGTCATTATGGTTTTTGTTGTTGTTCTATGAACAATGTTAAATGGGTGCTCGGAATGATGTTGTTGGACTGGGTCTGAACTTTTCTATGCTTCTGCGCTCACTGGACCAGGCTTTGTTTTGACTGTAATTTTTTGAGGCTACCGCGTTTAAAGTTCGCCAAAAACCTGATTAGGTATAGGCACCATTTGTATAGGCACCATTTGTAAATCTACTTGTCTCTCCATTATAAATACTGATTTTATTCTTTTTTCTACTTTCTAGTACTCCTTCTTTTACTCATTGTTGCCAATTTGGCCCTTCGATTGTGCTTTGGTGACCCTCCATTACCACGCAATATTTAGTCAAAGTAGAAGATTTTAGTCCTTTTCTACGTAAAATATGGCTATTGGTCTATTTGTTTTTACAGTTTATGTTCGTTCAGAAATAGATGTGTTAATGTGTTTCTTTGTTGACTTACTTTGCAACTGCAACAGATGTGTTGTTGTTGTTGTTGTTGTTGTTGTTGTTGTTTTTGTAGAGTTCTGCGTAGGTCGCAATGAAATGTTTCTGGGAAACATGGTTGTCGGTGTACCAAATCGCTTAAATTGGGCAATTTCATGTTCTCGGTCGTGTAGGTACATTAAATAGTACAATAACGGATAATTTGGTTCAATTCGGGATTTCGAAAGAATGTTTATACAAGCAAGAAGTAAGATGCCTTACGATTATCCGAGAAGTTGTCTCTTGTACTGAAAGCTGGATAGGTGTATCCTTTGCAACCATTCTTGTCAAAAGAATTCCCATATAAGTAAGTTTTGGTGTGTCGCTGTCGTTTGTAACCCAGACCACTGAAGCCCAGTTTGAGAACAGAAAAAAGTTCGTCCAGTTTGAGAACAGAAAAAAGTTCGTCCTAGTACCGAATCATGTAGGAATTAGTCGTGTTTGTACCATTTCCATAAATACCCATTTTGTACCTCGTCATGGCGGGGAATTTCTCTAGCGCCTCGTTTGTTACCGGAAATACCTCCGAAATATTAACAATATTAACAAATACATTTACATTTGTTTCTTGATTTTGCCTATTCTAGGGTTAGATTTGATCCGTTGATTACGAGTTCAATGAAAAATTCAATTTGATTTATGATCTCTGAAATTCGTTGGTGACTTTATTAAAATTGGTATTCGATGCGTACAATGGGGGGTTTGCGAAAGTAAATTATGTAAATAGGAGGGGTAAACTTTATCTTATACCTTAGCTTACGGCTAAACTACGATAAAAAACTACCCCTATCCAGTGTGTCAAAAAGATGCCTTTCTTGTGCCCCTATCAGACGATTTCGTCTTATGACTGTTGTTAACGTCCTAAACACCTAACAATTATTCAAAGTTACGTTGTAAAAGATCAAAAATCACCCCATTTCACCATTAAAATTTAACTGAAATCTTAAATAATCTACTTTAAATTGACCAAAAACTAAAGGATTGAAACTAACTACTGAAGCCTTTAATAATTGACCAAAAAGTAAGGGAAGAAAATCGTTTAAGCTAATAACTCCTAGCACACTAACACGATAACACTCTTCCACAAGCTCGTCTAAATTTATGATCCTAAAGTAGCTACAGCAACTTTGGAACTGACCATACACACGACTGAAAAACGTTTGCTGAAAAAAAATTAAGCTCGACTGTGTGAACCCACGAGTTCAAACCAACTGGAAGATCTGTCATACACTAAAGCGGATTGACGAATAAGTAACTTATTTAATGGTAAACAGTAAATTTTGAAAGAAGTCCTTTCATTTTTTTCGACCTAAACGAGACAATTGTAATTTGGTTTGGGTGTACTCGCACATTAAAGTGTAGCGTTTATGTTCAGGTTTTAGATTAGCAGATAGGCTTGGTAGGTACCTAGAGGTGCTGTTTTTCTATTATAAAATGTAGGTAGATGTAATATGTACAATGTAGGTATATACAGGGTGTTCAACTTTAAACCCACAAGAACAATGACATACATGCATCACTCATCAGTAATGCAAGCCGTCCTGCTGGTAAAAGTGAGTTGGTTTAGCAGAAGTTAAACTTAAGTTTATCTTTAGATTTCATACATACGGGGGTTAGTTCTAAGACATTCTAAACAAATTCTGCTCCTGGTGCTATTAGAGCCATTTCCATGATCAAACTTTTTGATCTGGAAAAGTCTTTGAAAACTAGGCTTATCATCTTATCAACAAATACTTACTTTAAATAGAATTTTGTGACAGTGATTATTCCATTGGCTTGGATTCAAATCCGCGACACAATCGCCATTGACCTCTTTGCTACCAAGTATCATACTCAAATACCACTCAAATGGATCAGGTACTCATTAGTCTCGCCTAATCTTCTTCAGACTAACAGATGAATTGTGAGAGAATGGGCGTGAACCGTCATCTTCCTATTTAATTATGGTTTGCGTAGATTTTGGTTAATCTACTAGTATATTTGTTGTGAAAAAGTTCTAGTTTCTTTTTTAAATCGTCGGTCGGTGTTAATTAGCCTGGATCTTCTTCAGATAGTAATTTATGTTGTACAAAGCTCGAATCAATGATGTTGAATACACCAGTTGGATCACTGAAGTTGAGCAACGTTGTGTGTGGTTGATAATATTGATATCCGGATGGGTGACCATCTGGGCAGTCACGGGTTGCTGGTTTTTCCCAGCCCCATTTGGGCTCGATGAGGAGACAGATAGTTTGTCACCTATGATAGGGTAAGTCCCCCGTCACTAAAAATCTTAGCAGTTTTACTGTGACGTAAAACGCCTCAAGAATGGACTATCAGAAGTCTACAATGTTTTTCTGCCTCGGTGGTGTAGTGGTCAAGGCGCTCGCTTGGTAAACATGAGGGCGTGGGTTCAATCCCAGGTTCCCAGCCGAGGTATGGAATTTTATCCTCAATATAATTTGAGAATTTGACCACAATAATTGTAGTAGCCTACTGCTGGAGTAAAGGGACTTTTCAGTCCTATGCGAGCAGTATAAATAGGCACTATTGTTATTACTATTATTTCTCAGAAGGAGTCTTCTGGCTGGTATCCGGTTCTATCTTATAACTGATTCATCCTGTATACACGCGAGCGTGTTACACATTTTATATCCATCCGAATGGTGGGTGCCATACCGCTCTACATATCCTAAGCTATCTGGCCAGAAAGATCCATCATTCATTTTTTGAAGATTTACAAGGACGTTGAACTGTCATTATGGTTTTTGTTGTTGTTCTATGAACAATGTTAAATGGGTGCTCGGAATAATGTTGTTGGACTGGGTCTGAACTTTTCTGTGCTTCTGCGCTCACTGGACCAGGCTTTGTTTTGACTGTAATTTTTTTGAGGATACCGCGTTTAAAGTTCGCCAAAAATCTGATTAGGTATTAGGGGTATAGGCACCATTTGCAAATCTACTTGTCTCCCCATTATAAATGCTGATTTTCTTTCTTTTTTCTACTTTCTAGTACTCCTTCTTCTACTCATTGTTGCCAATATTTCCAATTTGATCGGATACCTACGAGTACTTGTAGCAAGAGTGCCGAAAATAATGTAGGTCCTAGCATAGTAATCATATGAGGAAACTATAATAATGTTGACTGTTATTAGTGGATAACCCATTGCTTGTTCAGAGGTCGTAAATTGTCGAGTACCTATTTTGTAAAATTTCAATTTTGAAAGCAAATAGATTCATGTAAATTTGTAAATAGATGTATGTTCCCGCGGTAATATTGATATTCCAACATTGCTACTAATGAGAAGGCCATGACATTAGTATCCTATAAACTTTGAAAATCTCAAGCTGTGTCTACCTACACATAGTCAGCGCCGTCGATCGATCGATCGACGTCGAATGAAACCGTACACTGCTTCGACAACATAGATTCACTTCGTGGACCGACGGCATCGACTATGTGTAGACACATTTGATCTTGTTCTTCCGATTCCATTATTTTAATTTGAATAATTGAACACCAATCGGGTTAGTCCGTGCACAGTTTGGATGGAGCATTATGATGGATCTAATGTGTATCAATAGTTCACACATATGAAAATCAGTGCTTATCATAATTATATCGGTCACCTGTTAAGTCCCTGATTATTCACTGTTATATGCATCGGAGCTTCTCCAAAACAGAATAAAGTTACGTTTTGCTCGGGATGATTGTCCAACAAAAATCGTCAACGCAAAAATGGTATCGGGGAAATACATACTAGTAGTACTCAAACTTATGATCGGTCAACGATTTTCCTTGGGTCATCATCGGTACAGTCGTCCCGAACGAAGAAAACCCACCTTAACAAACAATATAGGATTGCCATAAAACTCTCACATAATGTTGAGGATGAAAGTCCATTTCTCGACTGGGATTGAAGCCACGCTCTCCTGATTACCAGGCGAGCGGACCAATACACTACCAATATATTTTTTTCTAATTTTCTTTACATATTTTGTCAATTTGGCTCTTTTCCTTGTAACTGAAGAGTATTTAATTTGTTCTTATTGCGAACGGGTTCCAATATTATGTTAAATACTTTATTGTTCCCAATCAGAGACAATAAAAATTTAATTTACTTGCCTATATGCATATTTAATTAATACTCCAGACAACGCCATGCAGACACCTACTACCAAGTAGTCTCCTTAATAGGTTGAGTGGGTACCTCAAAACCTAAGCAATTAATTTTTGTTCTGGTTCCACGTATAATTCGCATGTGTACGCATAGGTTATTGAGTTTGATTGTTTTAGAATTGGTAATTGTCGATGGAGCACCGTATTGAGACGAAAGACCTCCTGGAAATAGTTGGAAAGTCTGGATTGAACACTCTGTTCGCCAAGAGAACACTTGGTTTGGCAAGAGCGATTTATTCCTGGAAATTTTTGGATTCGTTCCCTTTGGTTTTCGTCAGATAAATCTATTGAAGATAGAGATTTCTGCAAAGATAGATTTTTAAGGAAATCCTTGCAAAGGTCCTTTATACTCGTAAAGCTTCGTAACATGTTACGATATTTTTCTTACGATCAGAGTGTATGATAAATCGGTCTTGTGAACATGAAACTGTAAAATATCTGTACTCCGTGTACCGCGCAAAACTGTGCGATATGTCGTTTGATCTGATCGCAAGAAAAATTGTAACTTGTACCAAGACTACCAGGTGTTTCTGCAACCTCTTTAGCTTTGTGAAAATTTTGGGATCTGCAATTTGCGCTTTGTTTGTCTAAAAGATGTCCAGTCTTTTTAAGAAAGGCTCAAATTTGGTTGTTTTCGCGCCGTTTGTTAATGCCGCCTACTGTCTGGATCTGGAAACATGCAGTTCAAAGAGAGCATGCGATTCAAAGCGTTCTGTCTAACCTGCCGATGATGATCCAGAGTAAGAACTACCACCGAACCCTGAACTTGGTGGTCTGTACTTGCTAGCTAAGCCAGAAGACTTGAACCCACCGGAAGAGCTCGGAGCGCCATATTGGGAAGAGGGACGACCGGAGCTACCGCCTCGGGCCGGGGCACCGTACTGTTTGGAGGGGGTGCGAGATCCAAAACCTCCCGCGGATGAGCCACCTGAGAGAAGAAACGACGAAGTTATTTTATTTTAAGAGTAAAGATCCGTATAAGCTTAACCCATCCTTTGGAGCAGTTGCCCCTACACCTAAGCCTCAGTGGGCTTTTTGTGTATGTTGAAGAGTGAAAAGGAGAATCGCAGTGTTGTGAGATGGCTTGATCCATGAAATAGCCCCTCAGAAGTAGAATGTTGGACTCGTAGTTCGAGTCCCAGTAGCGACATGAAAATTTAATAGCGACAGCGTAGCGCTTTTTCGAGGTGTGCACTTGTAAAAGTTTTGCTTAAACCGCTGATTATCTTTTAATTTATTTTTCCAGGAGCAAAAATACTTCCATGATCAAAAAATAGCAAACCACTTACCATAACCTCCTTGAGATCCTCCGCTGCTTGGGGCACCATATTGTCCGGATGGAGCACCAAAGCCTCCTGCTCCTCCAGCTGGAGCTCCGTATTGAGAAGATGGCGCAGCAGCACCACCGCCAAATCCTGGGGCACCATACTGGCTAGATGGAGCTCCGCCAAAACCTCCCGCACCACCCGCTGGCGCACCATATTGACTGGAAGGTGAAGCACCGCCAAATCCGGGAGCGCCGTACTGGCTAGATGGCGCACCGCCAAAACCTCCTGCTGCTCCTGAAGGAGCACCGTATTGACTGGAGGGTGCACCGCCGCCAAATTGACTGCCGAAACCTCCCTGATAGTCGCCGGCGCTGCCGCCAGGAGGGAGATAGCTGTTGACAGGGGGTTCGGCGCGTATCACCGCACAGGTTACTGTCAGCAAAATAATGAGCTGGTGGAGAGATAACAAAGTTGTTTCTGGTATCAAATTTTATAGAAAAAGGGGGTTTTTTTAGGCGCTTTGACTATGCGTTAAAACATGTCGTTTTCGCCGGAAAAAAATGTTTAGTAGGACAAAAAGTGTTGCTAGTTGCTACATTAATAATATTTTTTTGAAGAAGTTTGATAGAAGGAACTTTAACACTGGATGTCTTATCGTTCCGAAATCGAAAAGAGGAAGATGAATCCAGCCGTGACGAGAACGAACCTCATCTGTTTGGGATAAAGTTTGTCCCTCAGGAGGAATCGAACCCTTACAAGGCAGGTGCTTTCAAGCATACTAGGCTCTCGTCGTTAAATGAAAATCTAATAATTTAATACGTGGATCAATGTTTGACCGCTGATTTCAAAATTTTGGTCAGGGGAACCAATTTTTTAGAAATCTCCTGAACGTTTACAAATTTTCATTGGTAAAATGACAATCCTTTTTTCACGATTGATTTGAGCTTTTGATCCACAAAAGAGGGTACTGTTTTTATTTGTGTACTTATGCATGCAAATGAAAACGTATAACACTTTACAACACATATTTTTGGAGTTAAAATATTTTTCTCTAGCCCCAAATAGCAGTAGGCGGTACAATGTAAAATCTCTTTTAGTACCTAAATGGAAATATCCTCAAAAGCTTTAAAAGGTCAAAAGAGGGGAATCTACATATCCGAAACCCCAAAAAAGATAATATGTATTGAAAGCCTTTAAAAATATTTTGCCGGGAAATCTAATACCAACAGAAAAAGAAAAACACTGAAGAAACACGGTTCGAAAACTTTAAAAAATATTAAAAAAGGATTGAGAATAAAAAGAAACTAAAAAAAGTTCGTACAAGTTTTCCAATAAGCTAAGGCTGAAAAAAAAGGCGAACTTACTTTACGTATCATGTTTGAAAATTTTGCTGATCCGAGCACTGATAGAACACTGAGCACTGAGATAAGACAATGACTGATGGCAGATAAGATGTTATATAAGATATTTATACTATGCAAATATGATCGAAATTGAAAGGATGCTACCAAGTGTAAGGCCGTAGATGATACCTTCGTGATTTTTATCCTCACTGTGACTAGTTACTGCGATGTTTGGATAGAGGACAATAGATGCATCAGGATTAGCCAAATTTGAAATTTTCTTTGAGCTTCTTCAACCGTAGATGATACCTTCGTGATTTTTATCCTCACTGTGACTAGTTACTGCGATGTTTGGATAGAGGACAATAGATGCATCAGGATTAGTCAAATTTGAAATTTTCTTTGAGCTTCTTCATAAAAGATTTCACATTCTTTTTCACAGTGAGTTGCAAAATCCGGATGTAGGTCTTGTACTTTCGTACCTCTAGGTATCTGACAATTTAGAGAAATCTTAACAGGGTATCAGATATTTATTTATGAATTTAAAACTGCAAATCAAAAGTGTAAGGAATGCTCGAGATGGGTTCGCGGTGGGAGGAGAAAAAAGATTTAGGAGCTCAGGTCCAGATTTAGGATTTACACTCGTGTAGGATCGAAGGATGATCTAAAACAAAATTTAGATTTTGATAGATCAAAAAAGTTATTGGAACGAAAGAAAATACAGAGTTGGTGAAATTGAAATGTGGAAATGAGTGAAAAACACTGAAGTGTAAGGAATGCTCGAGATGGGTTCGCGGTGGGAGGAGAAAAAAGATTTAGGAGCTCAGGTCCAGATTTAGGATTTACACTCGTGCAGGATCGAAGGATGATCTAAAACAAAATTTAGATTTTGATAGATCAAAAAAGTTACTGGAACGAAAGAAAATACAGAGTTGGTGAAATTGAAATGTGGAAATGAGTGAAAAACACTAAAAACAGATATTACCCAGAACTGTAGGAAAGATGAAAGAGATATAGAAAGGGAGGGAAGAAGAGGTTGATGGTTAGTCAAAGGTGCAGAGAAAGAGAGATGCATAAAAGAAGAAAGAGTGAAAGAAAGTGGGCGGGACTTCGGGACATGAAAACTTGAAGAACGAGAAAAAATTGCAAATATTGGGGGAGCTTTAGAACTGTAGGAAAGATGAAAGAGATATAGAAAGGGAGGGAAGAAGAGGTTGATGGTTAGTCAAAGGTGCAGAGAAAGAGAGATGCATGAAAGAAGAAAGATTGAAAGAAAGTGGGCGGGACTTCGGGACATGAAAACTTGAACGAGAAAAAATTGCAAATATTGGGGGAGCTTCCAGTCGAAATTCCTCTCTGCAAAATCCCACAAACAGCTGTGACCCGAAATATGTGTAGGAAAGCGGACGGTGCACCTACAACATTTTTTTTTCTAACTATCCAGAATGTTCATTGAAGTAAAGTGAAGAGCTCAAGAAAGAGGTACAAAATCTTATGAGAAAATTTCCCTTATGTCCGGAATCAGACTATTCGTTTGGGAGACATGGTGGAAAAAAATACACAAACTAAATGCTAAAGCTGAAACTTGGAGCTCATTTTTTTCGTCTAACAATAGCTTTCAGAAATATGCCGAAAGTCAAAATCCATCATATCTTTCAAATTGTGGAAGCACCTTAACGGTCAGAAACCTCCGGCTCTACCTAACCCTGGCCCTGGTTTGATCCAGTGATCTTGGTTCTTGAATCATCAGTACCATCACGTCAATTACTAGAGGATTATCTCCGTATGCCCGGCGGCATTTTCTGAATGAAAAATGTGGGTCAATATTTTAGAGATGTACCTAGCACCCGTCACTTGTGTACCATCACGTCAATTACTAGAGGATTATCTCCGTATGCCCGGCGGCATTTTCTGAATGAAAAATGTGGGTCAATATTTTAGAGATGAATCTAGCACCCATCTCTCGGTGAAATATTTTGGGCCATTTTTTCTCACATTTTTCTCCTGCTTAATATGCTTTTCAAATGGTCTTCAATCATTATTTCGTTTAGTTTTAAAACCATTATGAGTAGCAATGAATTTTGACCTCCAAAATTTGAAGCCATTATTGCAAATATGGTTATTGATGTGAAAAATCGTTGGTTGTTTTCTGGCAATTCACAGTCTGGAAGAGTTGGATTGGAAGACCTATTTATCAAGGTTGAGCTAAGCCCTTTTTCAATATTTTTTCAGGAAAGAGTTGGTGAATACCTGGTGGTCTTGTAGCCCCCTTACTACTCGTGCTCAGTAGACTTTCCTCAGATCCTCAATTTGCACCCTGTATGCTCTAGGTCCTATGTTCAAGGACAGGAGCAAAGCACTCATATTTGACTTTACAAATGAGATGAGATATCCTCTCGAGAACTTTCAACGTAAATGACAGTTGTCTTGAAGCCATCTCTACCCTTCCAGCACCTTCAGCGCCTTACTGGATACAATGAGATCATCCATCAGATCACCAATTTTCTCAATTCAATACCCAGTGACTAATGACGCTCTGTTTTATTGGTGTAATTAGTTGCCGTGATAGTTATGGCGATATGGAAGCTAGAAGTGCTTATTTGGACAACCGTTCTACTCTGAAGTCTGATCCTATTTTAATTATTGGTTTATCCTTGGGCCTCGGGCTTTCAGATGTACGATCTGGACAACCATCGCCAGTTGGATGATTGTCCACTATATGCCACACACTCAAGACCTTACCAAATCACCTACAGCTACTCAAAAGGATGCGTTCGGAATGCGAAGATGATATCCATTAAAATGTCCGTCTGTTTTGGTTTGGTAAGAATAACATAAATTACGTCGAACAAATGGACATTAATATGTAGATGCCTGTAATTGTTGAGGATTACAAAAGAGAAGACTGTGGAACAAATACTTATGTACCTACTCATACGAGTCTGAGCATCTAATCCATTTGCAATGTGAGAGACATTGATGATTTAGGGTCGATAAGTAGGTACCTAATAACTCCAAACCGGACGGACCACACAAATCGGAAAGCCCAAAAGATAAATTGACTTCATGTATCTAATGTCAATTACGTACATATGTATAAGGTACATAAACTTAGGACCTACAATGTTGGTGGATAGGCAAGTAATGGAAGCTTTTAAAAATGGAGTTAGCTACTTACTCATTTTTGTCCATCCTTACCTATACCTACATATTCCCATGTACCTATTTCTAGACGGTTATTAGACAGAACTTGGTCAATTTATCGCCATTTCATACCCTCTCATTGAACCCATTCCGTAGGATTATCACATGAAACATGGTATTTTAAACATTACAGTAGATCTGGTTACTAAAGGCATTTGGATGATACGCAGCCATTAGGTACCTATTTAACGTACTTACTTTATATCTGCAATACAAGTACGTCATAAATGACACTCAGGACCTCTGAAATGTTTCACTATGTGGTCGGTAATCTTGACAGTCATCAGGTAATAGTCTGTTCATTATCAATCTGGTTTGCGGTTTTCACCTAATCCTAGACCTAGGACTTATATCTGACGGAATCTGCCACTTAGCAGTCTATGTACAAATGTTGTAAGTCTATTTCTCCGATAGGATTGATAGGTCTACGTGTTTCATCAATGGATTCATTGACCAGACGGGATATTATGTCTTCATTATGATATCGGTAAGTGTTCCTATCTCATGTGGTGCAGGTCTTGGTTCTTGGCCTTCACGTTGCTCACGATTCTCCAAAGTGATTGGTTCCTCGTGCCGATAAGATCGGTTAACAATGCGTCAAACGCTTGAAATATGTGGAGCTCGGATTTCTTCTTCCTTTCGTAATCTCCACATTTCGGGATCGTTTATTTAAAGTTGAGCACCTGACATGAAAACATCAGTAACAGTTATTTACGAGAATGTGTACATTTGTACACAACTACACAACTTTTGAAAATGCAAGGTCATCGTTAACATGAAAATAATTGGGTAAATGAAAATAAATCCCCTTAATGATGACCCAAATACTTATTTTATGTTTCTGTGGCGAGTTAGGATTAGATAGATTTAAGTTGACAGATGAATCAGCTCCGCAGTTTGTAGTTTTCGCTTTTCGTAAAATTACTTCATGATTTTTGCAAACCCACCTTTTCATATCTTTGTTAGTAAGCTGTCCCAGGGCAGCTATTCGTCTCTTTTGAATATGAGTACGAGTAGCTCCGACTTCATTATGAAAATGAAAATAACCCCATCTTCAAATGTTTAAACTTCAAAGACATCTCGAAAGTGCTACAGATCTTCTATCGTGATCCTGTATACAAATTTAGATGATAACTCTTCTTTAGTCTCTTGAGCAAAAAATTTGAAGCCATTATTGCAAATATGGTTATTGATGTGAAAAATCGTTGGTTGTTTTCTGGCAATTCACAGTCTGGAAGAGTTGGAAGACCTATTTATCAAGGTTGAGCTAAGCCCTTTTTCAATATTTTTTCAGGAAAGAGTTGGTGAATACCTGGTGGCCTTGTAGCCCCCTTACTACTCGTGCTCAGTAGACTTTCCTCAGATCCTCAATTTGCACCCTGTATGCTCTAGGTCCTATGTTCAAGGACAGGAGCAAAGCACTCATATTTGACTTTACAAATGAGATGAGATATCCTCTCGAGAACTTTCAACGTAAATGACAGTTGTCTTGAAGCCATCTCTACCCTTCCAGCACCTTCAGCGCCATACTGAATACAATGAGATCATCCATCAGATCACCAGTTTTCTCAATTCAATACCCAGTGACTAATGACGCTCTGTTTTATTGGTGTAATTAGTTGCCGTGATAGTTATGGCGATATGGAAGCTAGAAGTGCTTATTTGGACAACCGTTCTACTCTGAAGTCTGATCCTATTTTAATTATTGGTTTATCCTTGGGCCTCGGGCTTTCAGATGTACGATCTGGACAACCATCGCCAGTTGGATGATTGTCCACTATATGCCACACTTGGTGTAATTAGTTGCCGTGATAGTTATGGCGATATGGAAGCTAGAAGTGCTTATTTGGACAACCGTTCTACTCTGAAGTCTGATCCCATTTTAATTATTGGTTTATCCTTGGGCCTCGGGCTTTCAGATGTAGCATCTGGACAACCATCGCCAGTTGGATGATTGTCCACTATATGCCACATACTCAAGACCTTACCAAATCACCTACAGCTACTCAAAAGGATGCGTTCGGAATGCGAAGATGATATCCATTAAAATGTCCGTCTGTTTTGGTTTGGTAAGAATAACATAAATTACGTCGAACAAATGGACATTAATATGTAGATGCCTGTAATTGTTGAGGATTACAAAAGAGAAGACTGTGGAACAAATACTTATGTACCTACTCATACGAGTCTGAGCATCTAATCCATTTGCAATGTGAGAGACATTGATGATTTAGGGTCGATAAGTAGGTACCTAATAACTCCAAACCGGACGGACCACACAAATCGGAAAGCCCAAAAGATAAATTGACTTCATGTATCTAATGTCAATTACGTACATATGTATAAGGTACATAAACTTAGGACCTACAATGTTGGTGGATAGGCAAGTAATGGAAGCTTTTAAAAATGGAGTTAGCTACTTACTCATTTTTGTCCATCCTTACCTATACCTACATATTCCCATGTACCTATTTCTAGACGGTTATTAGACAGAACTTGGTCAATTTATCGCCATTTCATACCCTCTCATTGAACCCATTCCGTAGGATTATCACTTTGTCCATCCTTACCTATACCTACATATTCCCATGTACCTATTTCTAGACGGTTATTAGACAGAACTTGGTCAATTTATCGCCATTTTATACCCTCTCATTGAACCCATTCCGTAGGATTATCACATGAAACATGGTATTTTAAACATTACAGTAGATCTGGTTACTAAAGGCATTTGGATGATACGCAGCCATTAGGTACCTATTTAACGTACTTACTTTATATCTGCAATACAAGTACGTCATAAATGACACTCAGGACCTCTGAAATGTTTCACTATGTGGTCGGTAATCTTGACAGTCATCAGGTAATAGTCTGTTCATTATCAATCTGGTTTGCGGTTTTCACCTAATCCTAGACCTAGGACTTATATCTGACGGAATCTGCCACTTAGCAGTCTATGTACAAATGTTGTAAGTCTATTTCTCCGATAGGATTGATAGGTCTACGTGTTTCATCAATGGATTCATTGACCAGACGGGATATTATGTCTTCATTATGATATCGGTAAGTGTTCCTATCTCATGTGGTGCAGGTCTTGGTTCTTGGCCTTCACGTTGCTCACGATTCTCCAAAGTGATTGGTTCCTCGTGCCGATAAGATCGGTTAACAATGCGTCAAACGCTTGAAATATGTGGAGCTCGGATTTCTTCTTCCTTTCGTAATCTCCACATTTCGGGATCGTTTATTTAAAGTTGAGCACCTGACATGAAAACATCAGTAACAGTTATTTACGAGAATGTGTACATTTGTACACAACTACACAACTTTTGAAAATGCAAGGTCATCGTTAACATGAAAATAATTGGGTAAATGAAAATAAATCCCCTTAATGATGGATGACCCAAATACTTATTTTATGTTTCTGTGGCGAGTTAGGATTAGATAGATTTAAGTTGACAGATGAATCAGCTCCGCAGTTTGTAGTTTTCGCTTTTCGTAAAATTACTTCATGATTTTTGCAAACCCACCTTTTCATATGTTTGTTAGTAAGCTCTCCCAGGGCAGCTATTCGTCTCTTTTGAATATAAGTACGAGTAGCTCCGACTTCATTATGAAAATGAAAATAACCCCATCTTCAAATGTTTAAACTTCAAAGACATCTCGAAAGTGCTACAGATCTTCTATCGTGATCCTGTATACAAATTTAGATGATAACTCTTCTTTAGTCTCTTGAGCAATTTCAACACCCCGCTTGAAACAAAGCTCCTCAAAGTAAACAATGGAAGACATCAGAAATTCTGAGTATCGTGCGACGTATGACTCAACAATCAAACGAAATGAAGCAATAGGGATCAGATTGGATCTGAATTTTATTGCAGATTCGATACCGATTAATCCGATCATATTTCTAGAGTCATCAGTCATCATGATGTTTGGTGTTCTCAGCGGATGTGAAGTCGTGTAAAAGGTTTGGACTGCCATCGTCCATATTTTGTGTCAGTAAGTCAAGAGTCAGATTAGCGGAATCCGTAGATGATACCTTCGTGATTTTTATCCTCACTGTGACTAGTTACTGCGATGTTTGGATAGAGGACAATAGATGCATCAGGATTAGCCAAATTTGAAATTTTCTTTGAGCTTCTTCAAAAAAGATTTCACATTCTTTTTCACAGTGAGTTGCAAAATCCGGATGTAGGTCTTGTACTTTCGTACCTCTAGGTATCTGACAATTTAGAGAAATCTTAATAGGGTATCAGATATTTATTTATGAATTTAAAACTGCAAATCAACTGCATAATCTGCATAATTTGCAGTTGATTGGGCGTTCAGCATTACAAAAGCTTCCATGTCCAAATGCAGTGCTTCCTACATTTAAAAAGCTCACGAAGTAAATGGGATTTTCAATCTCGTCTCCCAGGACATTCGAGGATATAGGTACAAGGATAATCCTTCTATTACTAGGTAACTTGATAACCTCCTTGGTGAAAGGGATTTTGATGTAGGTACTCGTATTTAAATATTTTGACCCATTGTAAATTTTAAGACACTGTTCTTATTACTACCATTAAAGAATAGGGAATCAAAGAAGAGATTTGATAGGTAATATACGTACCTACTCTATCAGTGCCCTAATCTTGATTTACACTTGGCACTAGAATAATTGACGGTTCTTAAAATTCTCCATTAAAAACTGCAAATGCATATCAAAAAACGCTCTCCACGAATTCTTTTATTGATTCATAAAACCATTCATGTTCTAAATATCACGTCCTAATCTTTAAACGACGATCTAGATATAAGGTGCAAAGTTCTTTCATAGCTGACACAGTGGTAGGATTGAAAATCAAATCATATACTCAGCAAGTGGTAAATAATCTTGTTGAGTTGTTTACTGTGTCAATACTTCCTATATTGATTTAGATACAGCTTAATCTGCTTAGTTGGAGTTGTATTAATTGTCTACCCATACCTACTCATTGATTACATTGTAAGGCGTCAAATAAGATTACTCGTACTTAGTATTGGATGGAGTATAGCGTATAGCCCACCCCTGGAGGGACATTTTTATCGGCTCCCCTGTTTACAATTTGAAGCACCCCTGTCTAAGTTGATCCTTCCGATCATGACCACCCCTGTTGGGCGTTTGAAAGAGGGATCTTTCGGCTATTGCCTCAATCCACCAAAAAAATAAAATCTTGCACCCTGAAAACATAAAATATGTAGGTCCTCGTGGAATCATGAGTGCATAAATGTCCAAGAAGTGACCAACCAGGTAGAACCACTTCAGAAAACACTTCAAAGTGAATTGAGGCATCTCGTTCTGCCCTATGAAATTCGAAACGGACTCTTCAAATTTCAAACAGTTCTTCATTCAGAGTTTTAGCATTTTTATTCGACTTTGAAGTAGTCTCACATAAGTTGAACGTATTCTGCGTATGTAAGTATTTTTACTATCTTTTCGATCCCACGTAGAAATTCATATTTGAGTGAAAGAATATTTTATGCTCATTTTATGACGAGCGCTTCTTCTATCAAAGGTTTTAGTAGACCATTTACCAGTAAAATCAGTTGAATCAAGTGCCTAAGGAGTAAACTGTGTTAGGAAACTCAAAAACCTTGATTCTGTTTCAACCATACACATGTGGATATAATATTCATATTGCCTCCCCAGGTAATGTCCAAGGAATCGGTGAGCACCCATTACTACCCGTAGAATCCATAGCTAGATAATTAAGAATCATTTTATTTACAACTTCTTCGGAAAAAGTGGTGTAATTTAAAACTTGGACGAACCGATTTTTTATCTTCCGAAGTTTTACCTCCTTTAACCCTATGTTACTTATTAATTGCGTTTCTATCCAACAACAATATTATCTAAACTTTTCTCCTTTAATATTTTCCCTCAGGTGAAATTTTTCCTCCTGGAACTCAGAGATCGGAAGTTCAAGTTCGAGATTTTCCGATTGTTCTCGCTAGATTTCGACACATTCTTATCCGTAAGTTTAACCTAGATATGAAAATTACCATAAGTAGGTCCATGTAAACTCGATTTAAATAAAATAACAATCATGGTACCTACTTCGTACAGTTACTTGTAACAATCAGAAATAATTCTAAAGAAACTAGTGCTAATTTTTATGAAGAATCGCGGAAAAGTTCCGTTTCACACTTTTGAAAATTCATCAAAAGTACAAGTAGGACAATTTTGATAATTATAGCGATTATTTCATTGTGAATACAGACGATGTACTTATTTTTTGCTGATAAATACAGATATGCTCAGTGCAAACTCTAAAGTGTAAAGTCATAAATCAACTATTAATATAATCCTTCCTGTAAAGTATAAGGTGAGTGCTAACTTACCATTTATATAAAATAAAATTACATTAAGTACGTACCTACTCTTGTATGATTATTATAACGTTTGAGATCTCTGTACTTTTTATTATGAATGTTTAAGAAGTTAATTGTGTTCACAACTTCAAACATATAGCATTAGCATAAACCTGGACTACTCTACTTTATTCTAACGGGAAGACTTCAACGTATTCTGTGCTTTTATTTGGCAACCAGCCAGAGGCTGGCAGATTGTTTATGTGTTTTTTAAAAATATATAATCTCTTCTTCTTCTTTCTTCATGGTAAAATATACAACCGAACCAAAACCGTATGATTATTGGCGGTTTTAATCGCTTTGTCTACGAATGCTTAATGAGTTATACTTAGCTCTAACCTTACCGTCACTGACTCCCAGGACATTCGAGGATATAGGTACAAGGATAATCCTTCTATTACTAGGTAACTTGATAACCTCCTTGGTGAAAGGGATTTTGATTACTCTATTTAAATATTTTGACCCATTGTAAATTTTAAGACACTGTCCTTATTTCTACCATTAAAGAATAGGGAATCAAAGAAGAGATTTGATAGGTAATATACGTACTCTATCAGTGCCCTAATCTTGATTTACACTTGGCACTAGAATAATTGACGGTTCTTAAAATCCTCCATTAAAAACTGCAAATGCATATCAAAAAACGCTCTCCACGAATTCTTTTATTGATTCATAAAACCATTCATGTTCTAAATATCACGTCCTAATCTTTAAACGACGATCTAGATAGAAGGTGCAAAGTTCTTTCATAGCTGGCACAGTGGTAGGATTGAAAATCAAATCATATACTCAGCAAGTGGTAGATAATCTTGTTGAGTTGTTTACTATGTCAATACTTCCTATATTGATTTAGGTACAGCTTAATCTGCTTAATTTGAGTAGTATTAATTGTCTACCCATAGACCTATACCTACTCATTGATTACATTGTAGGGCGTCAAATGAGATTGGATTACTTAGCACTGGATGGAGTATAGCGTATAGCCCACCCCTGGAGGAACATTTTTATCGGCTCCCCTGTTTACAATTTGAAGCACCCCTGTCTAAATTGATCCTTCCGATCATGACCACCCCTGTTGGGCGTTTGAAAGAGGGATCTTTCGGCTATTGCCTCAATCCACCGAAAAAATAAAATCTTGCACCCTGAAAACATGAAATATGTAGGTTCTCGTGGAATCATGAGTGCATACATGTCCAAGAAGTGACCAACCAGGTAGAACCACTTCAGAAAACACTTCAAAGTGAATTGAGGCATCTCGTTCTGCCCTATGAAATTCGAAACGGACTCTTCAAATTTCAAACAGTTCACTTCATTCAGAGTTTTAGCATTTTAATTCGACTTTGAAGTAGTCTCACATAAGTTGAACGTATTCTGCGTATGTAAGTATCTTTACTATCTTTTCTCCCCTACGTAGAAATTCATATTTGAGTGAAAAAATATTTTATGCTCATTTTATGACGAGCGCTTCTTCTATCAAAGGTTTTAGTAGACCATTTACCAGTAAAATCAGTTGAATCAAGTGCCTAAGGAGTAAACTGTGTTAGGAAACTCAAAAACCTTGATTCTGTTTCAACCATACACATGTGGATATACCTAATATTCATATTGCCTCCCCAGGTAATGTCCAAGGAATCGATGAGTATCCATTACTACCCATAGAATCCATAGCTAGATAATTAAGAATCATTTTATTTACAACTTCTTCGGAAAAAGTGGTGTAATTTTAAACTTGGACGAACCGATTTTTTATTTTCCTCCGTTCTGACAAGAACTCATACGTACAAGTACTAATTTATGAGTACTTGAAGATGCTCGGTAATGTTTCCATGTGCATTTTAAAACCAATATCGTTAAACATATTCACCCAGTTTATACGTAATCGTAATTACATCCAACGTTGGAATAAATACTGATGAGCTTGCATTGAGCTAATACGATATTCGCACAAGGTGTGTTTGGAACATGCAATGATGAGGTTTTGAAGGAAAAGAATATGTGCATTTTAAAACCAATATCGTTAAACATATTCACCCAGTTTATACGTAATCGTAATTACATCCAACGTTGGAATAAATACTGATGCGCTTGCATTGAGCTAATACGATATTCGCACAAGGTGTGTTTGGAACATGCAATAATGAGGTTTTGAAGGAAAAGAATGTTCGAAAGGCATCTGAATCATGGCGTATGACATTAGTGACATGGTAAAATATACAACCGAACCAAAACCGTATGATTATTGGCGGTTTTAATCGCTTTGTCTACGAATGCTTAATGAGTTATACTTAGCTCTAACCTTACCGTCACTGAGCACACTTTGTCAGCCCTGACCTTACGGAGATGATGTTTGAAGATAGCCATGTACGGGGTGATATTATTTAGTCTACAAACGAAAGTTGGGATCCTTTTTTGTGGAAAGAGTATACACTTCGAGAATTGGTGCGGATAAGTGATTAGGCTGTCAGTATCCCCTGTCAATATCTTCCTTCTTCGTCAGAATTTAAACCATCCCCTTTGGGGTTAAATAGACACGCCGTCACTGAGCACACTTTGTCAGCCCTGACCTTACGGAGATGATGTTTGAAGATAGCCATGTACGGGGTGATATTATTTAGTCTACAGACGAAAGTTGGGATCCTTTTTTGTGGAAAGAGTATACACTTCGAGAATTGGTGCGGATAAGTGATTGAACTGTCAGTATCCCCTGTCAATATCTTCCTTTTTCGTCAGAATTTAAACCATCCCCGTTGGGGTTAACTAGACACAAATAAAAATTTGACATTGAAATTAAGGAATTAGTCTGGTAACTAAATGTTAGATCTTTATCGTCTTGGGTCCATAAATTGTCTGAGAAAAATTGAAATCTCTTCCTTGTTGTCTTAGGAAGTATTATCTGACATGTTTCTTAAGGAATAAAAATTCTCGGTAAGTATGCATTTTTTTCCCTTGTTTTTTTTGAAGTTTTAAAAGATGAGTGTTTCACCGCCGTTTTTATTTCGTAGCGATGAAACAACTGCTACATTGGACGCTTGTGGTCTGTGTCGTAGCATGCCGATCCCGTAGTAACGCTTGATGTGGCCTGTGGCGTGGCATGCCCATCCCGTAGTTTGCCTTTCGTCAGATGGGCGAGAAGGGGCACAATACTTCCCATTTAGGTGCTGGGTCAACACGGGAACACCAGAAAGTAACCCGTTGAAATATTTGCAATCGAAAAACGAGTACAAATTTTTGTCGATGGTGGGATTCGAACCCGGGACCTTCTGCATGGCAAGCAAGCGCGTTACCACTGGACCAACCGTGCTCCCTTGTCTATTAAGGTCAGTCACTCACGCTCAGATGTCAGACCGCGGTCTGTGGGACGGTCTGAACGTGAGTGGCGCACATTACACTTTTCGTGGATCATTCTCATATATCAATACACCACCCCGTATCTACTCCACTTGTCCGCAAATTCTGTGATCTGAAAGTCATTGCCTGCTAAAATTCAAGACGAACTCATAAATCTCCTATCTAGAGTAGGTGGAGGACTCAAAACAAAACCTATTGTATTGGTAGCTTAGTGGCAATTATGAAGATGTTCTAGTTCTAGGCTCCTTCTTAAGATTGGGTTCTTTGGGTAGTTCTTCAAGGACCTTTGGTTCATTTTCGTTTCCAGTAATTTGCTAAAATTAAACAATACGTGACGGAGTGTTTTAGCGTTGGTCCGAAAGTCATAAGACCCGAAGTCCGTAGATTCGTAGAAGCTCAACCCATCCTTCAGGGCTGTGACTGTCACCTTGTCCGTAGACAAATAAAGCCGTTCACCAAATAACCAGTTTGACTCCAATTTCCAACCTCAAAATCGGTGAAATTTGGCAGCTATGCACCAAGTGAGCTAGTTTTGACACCAATTATGTGTGAAATAACATAATGAACTGCATAGTTCAAAGTGCGCCTACCCTAGATAGTAGAAATCATGTGACATAGTACATATTTGTACGTGTAATCATGTAAGTACTGTAGATATTTATGATCTAACACTGCAATTACCTGTGAAGTTCATCTCATACCACATAAGAAATGTCTAACACCTTATGCACCTAACAATGTAATTGAGTATAGGAGCATCGAAAAGTGTTGAAAGGAGACCACATCTAAAGTACCTAATAGCATAAGCCTAAATATGACTTGAAAGGAATCATCGATTAGATAGCAAGTTAATAACTCTCAATTTTTATCCAAGGAGTTATAGTAGTGCTTACGTAGATTCGTAGAAGTTTAACCCATCCTTCAGGGCTGTCTAGCCCCTACACCTAAGCCTCAGATTGGCCTTTTTGTGTATGACTGCCTAGCGTTCTAAGATTTTCGCAGTTTCAGGTTTCTAAACTTCCGGTACTTCAATTTGCAAGGGGTCAAAAATTGGTTTTCATTTATAAGTTGAGCTTATTAAATCCAAATGGTAAAAACTATACAAGATAAACAACTGACTGACTATTGTCTCCCTTTAGATGTACCACAACTTTGTGACCATCCCTTTCCCGGGTGTGAGGTGACAGGGTGACACATGTTGCCTCCATACTCAATGATTAAGATGCAGAATTGCAAACTATGTAATTTACGATACAGAATCAACATAATTGTATACGTACACACACATTTTTCGCTGAAAAGAAAGAAGTCGCGCCGCTCTCGCTGCAACCCTGATCCAAATCTGTGCAATATGCATTTGATTTGATGCAATCCGATAACAAAGCCTGGTGCAGTTTATGCAGTTGAGACTTTTATGATTCACTTCACGAAATCATTTCACAGTGATGTACTGGGTCTGTGAAATCTGCTCTGCGAAGCTTTGGTATGCGGGAAATATGGGTTGGTCCTGATGAGACGGACTGAACTATTCTTGGAGCTTGATCCTAAACTGAACCTAACATGAAGGAAGTAAGTAAACTTTTGCTACTTTGAAATGCTCCATAGGAGTACATAGAAAGTTTTCAGACGCTTTGCAACCATCCCTTTTAGGTTTACAGCAAATGCTTGGGATAGAACACCACTACCTCTATCGGGAATGAGCCCGTGGGTGATTGGTGCATAGGAGAATATTTTCAGTAGGATTTCAGGATTATGGAATGTTCAAGATTGGATTAGCCATTCTATCGCACTGACTTCGATGAACCCCCCTTAATTTGACTCAACACGGGAGAAAACTCAAGGCCGGCCGGACACACCGGAGGAGGGACCATCTAGAGCTCCTTTCTGGAAGGGATGGTATTGCACATGACAAGCGTTTCCGTTTTTTGGGATCTTGTCATGATTTTCCCATAATTCACTTGCGTGAACTACCCAACCATCCCTTTCAGGAATCTAATTTGACTTAAATATAACTTGTTTTTTGCAATATTGCTACCCGTTTTGCAATATTGCTTGACTCCATACACAAAAAGCCCACTCAGAGGCTTAAGGGTAGGGCAAACATCCACAGTGATGTACTGGGTCTGTGAAATCTGCTCTGCGAAGCTTTGGTATGCGGGAAATATGGGTTGGTCCTGATGAGACGGACTGAACTCTTCTTGGAGCTTGATCCTAAACTGAACCTAACATGAAGGAAGTAAGTAAACTTTTGCTACTTTGAAATGCTAAATATTGCACCTCATTTTGCTCAATAGGAGTACATAGAAAGTTTTCACACGCTTTGCAACCATCCCTTTTAGGTTTACAGCAAATGCTTGGGATAGAACACTACCTCTATCGGGAATGAGCCCGTGGGTGATTGGTGCATAGGAGAATATTTTCAGTAGGATTTCAGGATTTTGGAATGTTCAAGATTGGATTAGCCATTGTATCGCACTGATTCACCATCTAGAGCTCCTTTCTGGAAGGGATGGTATTGCACATGACAAGCGTTTTCGTTTTTTGGGATCTTGTCATGATTCACTTGCGGGAACTTCCCAACCATCCCTTTCAGGAATCTAATTTGAATTAAATATAACTTGTTTTTGCAATATTGCTATCCGTTTTGCAATATTGCTTGACTCCATACACAAAAAGCCCACTCAGAGGCTTAAGTGTAGGGCAAACATCCCTTAAGGATGGGTTAGGATTATACAAATCTTATTTGCAATAATAGGCCTTAGCACAATCAACATCAGGAATAAACGAGACACTTAAGCGAGGGTGGTCCTAGCTCTAGGATTGATGATTCGTAGTGACAGGGAGAGTTGTACGTCAAACATCCCTTAAGGATGGGTTAGGATTATACAAATCTTATTTGCAATAATAGGCCTTAGCACAATCAACATCAGGAATAAACGAGATACTTAAGCGAGGGTGGTCCTAGCTCGTAGCCAAGCTCTAGGATTGATGATTCGTAGTGACAGGGAGAGTTGTACGAGTGTATTAATCTTTCCTCGGACCTTGTATCGTGATCTGATCCTGGCACTCTACTCGTATGTTAGACGCGAACATAATTACATGGATTATTTATTGATGGATTTCAGATGATCTGCACAGAATCAAGATCAGAACGGATAGCTCACGTACATCAGGAGTTAACCCTTTTGATACAGTTGTGGGGGTGGTGGCTACTTCATAACATGTGTAAACAGCTGCTATTTGCTGCTGCCACTACTCAAAGTAAAGAATTTTCAATTGCTCTTACCCCAATGTATAAATGCTAATTTCGGAAGTGGAAGAAAGTTTTCAGTGACAGAGATCTTACCCTAATACATTCGGTTAAAAGCTGCCCTCATCTTTTTTTGTACGTAGCAAATAATTAACAGAACGAAATGGACTCGCATGTTTTTCTCTATGATTTTCTATTTTATTTAGCAAGTTTGAAGTTTGTCTGCATTTGTTTGTTCCGCGAGCACTTTTGATGAACGCTCTGTCCAATTTGGCAACCCTTTTCAGCGTGAGGATACAGTACGTACACTGATGTTAACCGGTACTTTTCCGGAGAGATAACTTTTTTCCCCACAGTACGGTGAGTGAACGAAGGGCTAAAAAAGTAATTGCACTTACCTAGACCTAGAAATCGATAAAAATTGCAATAGCAAAGTGGGCGGCACTTCTACGTATAACATCTTCATGAGAAACACATCATTCATCTTTCTACTAATCATATTATGCAATCCAAAGCGAATCTTTTTGTCATTGTCATATGCAAAAATGCCAAAGCTTTTGAACTCAATCGTGGGAGGTATTTTTCGTTGTAAAAAAAGGAGGATTAAAAAATCTAAAAAAAAAATCGTAAAAAAATCTTCAAGAACTATACGCTATAGGTTTAATCCGCGGATTTGTCTACGAATACAGATTTTGATATAACTTTTGAAAGGGTTAGGGATTTTGATATAACTTTTGAAAGCACTATTAACTTTTTCAAGTCCTTAATAAAACAGTTCTGTTGTAATTATATCCTCCTCAGTCATCACCAGCCAGCATTAAGATCAACGCTACACAACCCTAAAGGATGGGTTAAGCTTCTATGAAGATCGACGCAAGGTCGTCAGAACACTAAAGTTAGGCTACGTCGAAAGATACGCCTAACAGGACGGGTGACCTTTCATAAAGAGGACCGAAATGGTCAATTTTTCGCGGGGCTAAAGACCCTCATGAGGGAAATTGTTTGGTTTACTTTCTGGTTTAGGTTGTCGGGTTAAGAGGAGGAATTACTTAAATCCTGGCTAAACGACAAGATGAGTTAAACCCAACCTTGGCATGCTTGGCAAAATCAGGAGTACCGACCTACAGCTTCTTGAAGAAGACGAAGAATATCATCAATCAGAAGATTAAATAATTGTCTATTAATCTATTATCTTCCGTCGGATAGTACAAATCATGTTTACTTTCTGTCGGGAACGTTCAATGCGGGATGCTACTTTATCTCTTTTGATCTCTGGTGTGTCTTGGTTGGCATTTCAGTCAGCCTTGTCTGTGAAGAGCAATTACGGGAAACCTCTGTCCGATTTTCCCCGACATTGAGATGCTTGGTGGTCAGGTGAAAGCTACCAGTAAGGTAGTATATCACAAGAATTGTTTGATTGACGAGGTACAACACCGATTACAATTCATGGTAAGTACAAGATTTTTTTTCTTTTCTTTTGTAGTTCTACGCAGTGCGATATCATGACATGAAAACCGACTTGTAGCTTGTAGCACAGGTCGGGTCGATATGATTTCTTCCGACCATCTCTCGTCTTTTCAGGACCCAAAATGAGCCCAATACGACGAAACCTCAAACTTTCCTTCAAAGAAAAATTCCTTCTAGCAACAATGACAGCTTTCCAAGCGATTCTCCTTGTCCATTTTCTTGTGAAGGCTATTGTACGCCGCAAATGGAATGCTGCCACTTTGCAAAATGAAATCAACTTGCTCGGAGCGTGCGTCAGCACGCTGGCCTTTATCAAGAACTATGTTCCAATTCGCAACGGGTTCGAAGAAGTTCGACAGATGGGTAAGTTGTAAGTTACCACACGTTCTGTGTAGTGCGTATACTATCAGGGCAAAATTGAAGAAAAATGAGACAATGCTATGGCCAGCCACTCACTATCAGGTACACCTGTTTAGATCGACCTGATACCCTGATAGTATGTGTACTGTGTACTCATCAGGTATCATGTGGACCTGACAGGCGGACCTGATCAGGTGTACTAGATGGGTAAGTTGTAAGTTACCACACGTTCTGTGTAGTGCGTATACTATCAGGGCAAAATTGAAGAAAAATGAGACAATGCTATGGCTAGCCACTCACTATCAGGTACACCTGTTTAGATCGACCTGATACTCTGATAGTATGTGTACTCATCAGGTATCAGGTGGACCTGACAGGCGGACCTGATCAGGTGTACCTGTCAGGTCTACCTGATAGTGAGTGGCTGGCCTATAATCCTATACGTATCGCATACCTACCTGTTATTCAATTATTACACGATGGTGGGATTCGAACCCGGGACCTTCTGCATGGCAAGCAAGCGCGTTACCACTGGACCAACCGTGCCCCCTTGTCTATTAAGGTCAGTCACTCACGCTCAGATGCCAGACCGCGGTCTGTCGGACGGTCTGAACGTGAGTGGCGCGCATGCGCATTACACTTTTCGTGGATCATTCTCACCCTGTTATTCAATTATTACAGAACTGTGAAACTGTGAAGGCTAGAAAGACTACTAATTTCAAGTACATATGTACGTATTATGTACATACATATTTGGTCAAGTTTGTTACAACTTGGTAGGTAAGTACTTATGGCTTTCAATTTGGCGTAACAGTTGACCAACAGGAAGTACGGATATATTCATAGCATTGGATTTACCATGCCTTTTGCTTACCACGTTGTCACTTGCACTCAAGGGTCTCTAACCAGTGATTAATTCGACCTAAGAGTCTGTTACCATAGCCTAGCTCTTACAAATATGCTGACCGCCAGCCTAGTTCGCTTAGTTGGTAGTGCGTCTACCTTGTAAGTGCTAGGCCGCGGGTTTGATTCCCGCCCGGGGCGGATTTTATCCTGATGACTTGTCCGCAAATTCTGTGATCTGAAAGTCATTGCCTGCTAAAATTCAAGACGAACTCATAAATCTCCTATCTAGAGTAGGTGGAGGAGTCAAAACAAAACCTATTGTATTGGTAGCTTAGTGGCAATTATGAAGATGTTCTAGTTCTAGGCTACTTCTTAAGATTGGGTTCTTTGAGTAGTTCTTCAAGGACCTTTGGTTCATTTTCGTTTCCACTAATTTGTTAAAATTAAACATGACCTGACGGAGTGTTTTAGCGTTGGTCCGAAAGTCATAAGACCCGAAGTCCGCAGATTCGTAGAAGCTCAACCCATCCTTCAGGGCTGTGACTGTCACCTTGTCCGTAGACAAATAAAGCCGTTCACCGAATAACCAGTTTGACTCCAACTTCCAACCTCAAAATCGGTGAAATTTGGCAGCTATGCACCAAGTGAGCTAGTTTTGTCACCAATTATGTGTGAAATAACATAATGAACTGCATAGTTCAAAGTGCGCCTACCCTAGATAGTAGAAATCATGTGACATAGTACATATTTGTACGTGTAATCATGTAAGTACTGTAGATATTTATGATCTAATACTGCAATTACCTGTGAAGTTCATCTCATACCGCATAAGAAATATCTAACACCTTATGCACCTAACAATGTAATTGAGTATAGGAGCATCGAGAAGTGTTGAAAGGAGACCACATCTAAAGTACCTAATAGCATAAGCCTAAATATGACTTGAAAGGAATCATTGATTAGATAGCAAGTTAATAACTCTCAATTTTCATCCAAGGAGTTAGAGTAGTGCTTAAGTAGATTCGTAGAAGTTTAACCCATCCTTCAGGGCTGTCTAGCCCCTACACCTAAGCCTCAGATCGGCCTTTTTGTGTATGACTGCCTAGCGTTCTAAGATTTTCGCAGTTTCAGGTTTCTAAACTTCCGGTACTTCAATTTACAAGGGGTCAAAAATTGGTTTAAGTTGAGCTTATTAGGCCCCGACTTCCACGTTCTCTGTGGCAATCACCAGGCGATAGAGGAGTGTCCCATCTGTACAGGCGGAGTGAGCTGGCTAAGCCCGTTACCTGTTATTCAATTATTACAGAACTGTGAAACTGTGAAGGCTAGAAAGACTACTAATTTCAAGTACATATGTACGTATTATGTACATATTTGGTCAAGTTTGTTACAACTTGGTAGGTAAATACTTATGGCTTTCAATTTGGCGTAACAGTTGACCAACAGGAAGTACGGATATATTCTTACATCGCCATAGCATTGGATTTACCATGCCTTTTGCTTACCACGTTGTCACTTGCACTCAAGGGTCTCTAACCAGTGATTAATTCGACCTAAGAGTCTGTTACCATAGCCTAGCTCTTACAAATATGCTGACCGCCAGCCTAGTTCGCTTAGTTGGTAGTGCGTCTACCTTGTAAGTGCTAGGCCGCGGGTTTGATTTTGTTGTTGTTGATGTTTTTAAAGGTAGGTAAGCTATAAAGGTAGGTTGGAAGTAGCAATGACACACTACGCAGACTTAGTGCCTTTCCATTAGTGTACATTTAATTTTAATGTAGGCCGTGTGTCATGCCATTAGGACTAGTACACTCGAAGGTAGGTGGGTTAGGTAGGTCACAAAAAGTATTGGGATACCTATAGAATATACCTAGTTATAGATTGATAATAATGTTTCTACCAATGCCTACTTCCCAAGTACCTATACGTAACATTATCTCACAACTATTAAGTGGATATTATTACAACTTATTATCGCACTTTTAAAAGTTAGTTAGCTTAGTTGGTAGTGCGTCTGCCTTGTAAGCGCTAGGCCGCGGGTTCGATTCCCGCCCGGGGCGGATTTTATCCTGATGGGATAATGTTCGTTCTCGGAACGGCTGGCTTTCTCCTATCCTGTCTTCCTTCTCTCTTCAATTTCGGGACGATAAGACCATAGCAGTTACAGTTCCCTCTGTCAAACCTCTTTAAAAAAATATATATATGCTGACCAGGACCGAAAGTGTTTGGTCACACACAAACAAAAGCTCTTTCGTCACACATCAAACGCGCCGTACATGCTCAAACATATCTCATTGGCTTATTTCGCACGGTCCATATTCTCTCACACAGATAAACTCTTCCAACTCATTCGTCCCGACGTAAAGCACCGCGACAAATTGTCCTACACCGAGGTTCGAACCTGGTACCACAGCTCCCTCTACATTCTCATCCTGATCAGCTACTGGTCGCTGCATTGCGAGGAACGCTTCTGTGGATCCGGAAAAGCCCGAACACTACCGAATCTGTTTCGACTGTGTGTCTATAAGCTGCTGGTCATCTCGGAGTTTACGTTTGTCCTGTACTGGTTTGTTGACTTCACGTTGGTGCTCAAACGTCGCCTGAAGTTGCTGAATCAGATGATTGGATCTCGATTGAGTGACGCGACGCAGCGCGCGACTCTGTACCGTACTGTGTGAGTAGAAAACAGATTCACAGAATATGGCTTTCTCAGACTCAACTAAAACATGCTACGATTTGTCTACAGACTTATGTTCCAACTTGGTCACACAATTTTGTTTTTCAACAAACCGTACGTGTGAACCGTATGGGGCCATACACACGTACCACGTACGATCTTTCGACTTTTACGTGTAGTATGATGCCTAACACAATTTTGTTTTTCAACAAACCGTACGTGTGAACCGTACGGGGCCATACACACGTACCACGTACGATCTTTCGACTTTTACGTGTGCCTACCTCGTAGGGATCAAATGAGCGATATCCATAGATTTCTATTGTTTCATTGCAAATTTGCATTATTAAATGGTTTCTTCAAATTAAATTAATCCCAAGGGCAAGATAAACCTAGACCCTTGACAAATGGGTACACAATTTTGTTTTTCAACAAACCGTACGTGTGAACCGTACGGGGCCATACACACGTACCACGTACGATCTTTCGACTTTTACGTGTAGTATGATGCCTCGTAGGGATCAAATGAGCGATATCCCTTTCTACATCCCTCTTCAAATGGGCGATATCCATAGATTTCTATTGTTTCATTGCAAATTTTCATCATTAAATGGTTTCTTCAAATTAAATTAATCCCAAGGGCAAGATAAACCTAGACCCTTGACAAATGGAGTGTGCCTGAAGACATGTGATGTGTTCCAATCCACTCCACCCCATAGCAGAAACTAGTGGTTCTTTCTGTTTTATAGCAGAAACTACCTACCTGTTCTATAGCAGAAAGTCTCTATTCCAGGCACATCGCAGACCATGACGTTTCGTCCGTTCTGGTCGCCTACACCAAACTGTACGACATTCAGCGCCGCTCTCTGCTCTGTTTTCGCATCCCTATCCTCGTTTTCTATTCGGACAATGTGTACTCGCTGACGTTCGTCATTTTGACGTCGTACAACCAGTATTTCTACAAGGGCAGTTGCACGGGCCTGTACCCGTCGATGTGGGAGTTTCTGTTCAGGTCTGCCATCTGTTATGGGGTCATTTTGGCCTGTGTCCTGTGCTGTAGAGAGGTAAGATTGGAAGAAGAATTCAACTTGAGTGTTTCACTACAAATTTTCCTCAGTAAATGTTTTCTTCAAAAGTCCGAGGGCAAAGTAAACCCTTCAAAGAGTAGACCAAGTTAGCGGCAAAAGTACTGAATATACTTACGGCTAATCTGTTTTCAATGTCTTCAACTCAAAAAAAGTCATAAAATTGGCAAAAATATACCTAAATTTTAGATCTACATAGATATATGCGATGTATACCTGTTTACCGATTAGGTATCTATGTACATAAGAACTTAGATGTACGAGTAATTCTACATGCCTCGTGGCCAGAGTCCAATATTTCCCAACGCCTTGATCTTTGGCCTTCGCGAACATCCAGTCTGAAATTAATCTAGAGTTTGTCCAATGATTCAATCTCTAATCGCTACTTAATGGCTATTAGAATTTCAAGACTCGGTCATATAATTCGGTAATCGAAATCATCTTCGTATCGAAATATTTCAATTAAAATCAGAAAGTTTGATTGATGTCAACATCTTTACTACCAGTTACCAGCTGCATCTTTTTGAAGGTAAAGAGTAGGGAACTTCAGTAGACACTCGTAAATTGATGGATATGTAAAAATAGGCAGATACGTATCTAAAGTGCATTTTTGGTTCATCAATTTCAAGAGGCGAACATTAACCTACCACAATATTGTGCATCAAAATTAATTGATACCATTATCTCACATTTAATCATCGATCACTAATTTAAGTACCAAGAGGTGGTGGTTTAGAGTACTTAATGGTGATATTTTGTTAGTCAGAGGTCGAGTACTATCAAATTCATTCCACAAAATTAGGTACACGTTATAGTTCATATTTTGCTGTATGGAATCGATGCTGTTGCTAACCGTTTAATCACACATGAAGTCCTTTATAGTAGGTCAGATGATCTGCACAGAATCAAGATCAGAACGGATAGCTCACGTACATCAGGAGTTAACCCTTTTGATACAGTTGTGGGGGTGGTGGCTACTTCATAACATGTGTAAACAGCTGCTATTTGCTGCTGCCACTACTCAAAGTAAAGAATTTTCAATTGCTCTTACCCCAATGTATAAATGCTAATTTCGGAAGTGGAAGAAAGTTTTCAGTGACAGAGATCTTACCCTAATACATTCGGTTAAAAGCTGCCCTCATCTTTTTTTGTACGTAGCAAATAATTAACAGAACGAAATGGACTCGCATGTTTTTCTCTATGATTTTCTATTTTATTTAGCAAGTTTGAAGTTTGTCTGCATTTGTTTGTTCCGCGAGCACTTTTGATGAACGCTCTGTCCAATTTGGCAACCCTTTTCAGCGTGAGGATACAGTACGTACACTGATGTTAACCGGTACTTTTCCGGAGAGATAACTTTTTTCCCCACAGTACGGTGAGTGAACGAAGGGCTAAAAAAGTAATTGCACTTACCTAGACCTAGAAATCGATAAAAATTGCAATAGCAAAGTGGGCGGCACTTCTACGTATAACATCTTCATGAGAAACACATCATTCATCTTTCTACTAATCATATTATGCAATCCAAAGCGAATCTTTTTGTCATTGTCATATGCAAAAATGCCAAAGCTTTTGAACTCAATCGTGGGAGGTATTTTTCGTTGTAAAAAAAGGAGGATTAAAAAATCTAAAAAAAAAATCGTAAAAAAATCTTCAAGAACTATACGCTATAGGTTTAATCCGCGGATTTGTCTACGAATACAGATTTTGATATAACTTTTGAAAGGGTTAGGGATTTTGATATAACTTTTGAAAGCACTATTAACTTTTTCAAGTCCTTAATAAAACAGTTCTGTTGTAATTATATTCTCCTCAGTCATCACTAGCCATCAGCCAGCATTAAGATCAACGCTACACAACCCTAAAGGATGGGTTAAGCTTCTATGAAGATCGACGCAAGGTCGTCAGAACACTAAAGTTAGGCTACGTCGAAAGATACGCCTAACAGGACGGGTGACCTTTCATAAAGAGGACCGAAATGGTCAATTTTTCGCGGGGCTAAAGACCCTCATGAGGGAAATTGTTTGGTTTACTTTCTGGTTTAGGTTGTCGGGTTAAGAGGAGGAATTACTTAAATCCTGGCTAAACGGCAAGATGAGTTAAACCCAACCTTGGCATGCTTGGCAAAATCAGGAGTACCGACCTACAGCTTCTTGAAGAAGACGAAGAATATCATCAATCAGAAGATTAAATAATTGTCTATTAATCTATTATCTTCCGTCGGATAGTACAAATCATGTTTACTTTCTGTCGGGAACGTTCAATGCGGGATGCTACTTTATCTCTTTTGATCTCTGGTGTGTCTTGGTTGGCATTTCAGTCAGCCTTGTCCGTGAAGAGCAATTACGGGAAACCTCTGTCCGATTTTCCTCGACATTGCGATGCTTGGTTTCAGGTGAAAGCTACCAGTAGGGCAGTATATCACAAGAATTGTTTGATTGACGAGGTACAACATCGATTACAATTCATAGTAAGTACAAGATTTTTTTTTTTCTTTTGTAGTTCTACGCAGTGCGATATCATGTCATGAAAACCGACTTGTAGCACAGGTCGGGTCGATATGATTTCTTCTGACCATCTCTCGTCTTTTCAGGACCCAAAATGAGCCCAATACGACGAAACCTCAAACTTTCATGTGATAAATACATAACCCCTAGTCCTTTGACACCAAAAATTAAGTTTGTGAGTCTTTTCTTTCTAATTTGGTCACGAAAGGGTTAAATATACCCCCCTAGTTCTGTATATCATTGGTTTGTTTATTTATTATTTTTTATTTGAATTGTAATTGCATATCCCATTTTTTACAGGCCGATCAAATTTCTGTCAATATGCAACGGTGTACATCGATTGGCTCAAACGTAAGTTGAACTCAACAAATTTTTGTTTTCTAAATTACTTCTATTGAAAGCTCTGATAAATTATTGTAAAAACTCAAATCACGTTTGTCCAATAAAGAAGTGAGAAGAATTGTCTGTCCAAAGATCTCCCCCATTTCGGCCGCAAGACCAAAGGATAGCCGGCCACAAGATTAAAGAATATCCGACCATAAGGTATAACTATCCGCCTACATAACTATTAAAAGACAGCCGGCCGCAAGCCCAAGGAATAGCCGGCGCGGCGGCAAGACCAAAGGATTACTGACCACAAGATCATAGAATAGCCGGCCGTAATGTCTAACCCATCAAACCCATTTGCCGGCTTGAACACGGTGGAAATCCTGGCCAAAATCAAATGCTGCGTGCCTGGCTGCCACAGATTCCTGCCGCGGGCTTACTGCCCCGACTTTCACGTTCTCTGTGGCAATCACCAGGCGATAGAGGAGTGTCCCATCTGTACAGGCGGAGTGAGCTGGCTAAGCCCGTTGGAGCTGGGCTTGGTGGGTGACTGCATCCAGTATTTGCAAGACGCTGGTGTGATGGATACACAGGGGGAGTTGATTCAGGAGACGGCTGATGAGATATGCTCCCAATTGTCGAGTGATCCAAGCAGATGATTTTATTGGGGGAATCGTATTGTGACCTGGCAGTGGTGCCTGAAAGGAGAATCAAATTGTGACCTGGTAGTAGGCATATTTACCCCTGGAATTTTTATAAGAATGGGGGATTTCCTTGTAAGACATCTGAATATAATCTTCCGAAGTTTTACCTCCTTTAACCCTATGTTACTTATTAATTGCGTTTCTATCCAACAACAATATTATCTAAACTTTTCTCCTTTGATATTTTCCCTCCTCAGGTGAAATTTTTCCTCCTGGAACTCAGAGATCGGAAGTTCAAGTTCGAGATTTTCCGATTGTTCTCGCTAGATTTCGACACATTCTTATCCGTAAGTTTAACCTAGATATGAAAATTACCATAAGTAGGTCCATGTAAACTCGATTTAAATAAAATAACAATCATGGTACCTACTTCGTACAGTTACTTGTAACAATCAGAAATAATTCTAAAGAAACTAGTGCTAATTTTTATGAAGAATCGCGGAAAAGTTCCGTTTCACACTTTTGAAAATTCATCAAAAGTACAAGTAGGACAATTTTGATAATTATAGCGATTATTTCATTGTGAATACAGACGATGTACTTATTTTTTGCTGATAAATACAGATATGCTCAGTGCAAACTCTAAAGTGTAAAGTCATAAATCAACTATTAATATAATCCTTCCTGTAAAGTATAAGGTGAGTGCTAACTTACCATTTATATAAAATAAAATTACATTAAGTACGTACCTACTCTTGTATGATTATTATAACGTTTGAGATCTCTGTACTTTTTATTATGAATGTTTAAGAAGTTAATTGTGTTCACAACTTCAAACATATAGCATTAGCATAAACCTGGACTACTCTACTTTATTCTAACGGGAAGACTTCAACACTTGATGACCCCTAGTACAAAACATGTCACTTAAAGAAATCAGAGGTGACCAAATTGACTGAGGTCCAAGTTTTAACTGGACGGTTCTTTCATTCAGTTTGTGTGGAAATCTATTTGTTTCCAAGGATCACGGCGAATCTTTGGAACAATTGGATTGATTTTTATGAAATTTGGTGCAGTTTTTCGGCACCTAAAGGAAATTTGTCGGGCAACGGGCTCTCTTTTAAATGAGTTCTAGGTACAGTTTACTGAAGCACTAGCACATGAATCGAAGAATGGTGTTAATTTATGATAAGCAAGTCAAGCAACTATTGATATTTTAGTTCCTATTGACCCAATTTTAATTTCTCAGTTTTCTGATCAAGGTCTTTTCTTTTGAAGTAAATAAAACGATCAGTCAAGATATACTTGCATCTATTGCACGATAAAGTACGCAAATTTTGACAAATCAATTTTCACGATATTTTTCAATTAGGAAAAAAAAACATTACCTATTTTGTCCGTTTTCATGACTTCCTCAGGTCGTTTTCACAGAAGTCGAGTTCCTTTTATCCTTGAAAACTTTCATCCGTCTACCTAGGAACATAATTGGACAAAAATCACCCGGTCTAGAGTTGATCTACTCTTGCACTTTAAATGCTTTTATTTAATGTTGTCTGAGAAGTATGCTGTGTCGTTTTGGCAACCCGAACTTTGGGTAGTCCGTCAAAACATTTTATTGATTGTTCTCATTATTTCCCCTTTTCTTGATTTTCAGATGATGGGGTTCATCAGCACCTACATTGTGATCCTCATTCAGTTTAAAACCAACACCAAACAAGACAACAGAAAATGAGAAAACCAACCCCAAACAAGACATTAGAAAATGAGACGGTTCTCTTTGCTTTTAAAGACCAAGCACAAGTCCTCACGATGGTTGACTGGTTCAGGACGAGCCAATTAAACATGGCTAACCACCCCGGTGTATGGCATATAAAAAAAATCTTTTATTTAGGTTCTGCCATCAGTATATTCGGCTACAGCTGAAGCCCCCACAACAACAACAACAACAACAACAACAACAACAACAACAACAACAACAACAACAACAACAACAACAACAACAACATGGCAGACCAGTGTGACACACATCACAACTTTGATTCTCAGTTCTCACCGTCAGCTCAGTTTGTTTTGAACGTGATGCTTCCCCATTCTTCTAACTTCTAAATCCAACCATCCCAAACAAGACAACAGAAAATGAGAAAACCAACCCCAAACAAGACATTAGAAAATGAGACGGTTCTCTTTGCTTTTAAAGACCAAGCATAAGTCCTCACGATGGTTGACTTGTTCAAGACGAGCCAATGAAACATGGCTAACCACCCCGGTGTATGGCATATAAAAAAAATTAATCTTTTCTTTAGGTCCTGCCATCAGTATATTCGGCTACAGCTGAAGCCCCTACAACAACAACAACAACAACAACAACAACAACAACAACAACAACATGGCAGACCAGTGTGATACATATCACAACTTTGATTCTCAGTTCTCACCGTCAGATCAGTTTGTTTTGAACGTGATGCTTCCCCATTCTTCTAACTTCTAAATCTAACCATTTTTGGTTCATCAATTTCAAGAGGCGAACATTAACCTACCACAATATTGTGCATCAAAATTAATTGATACCATTATCTCACATTTAATCGTCGATCACTAATTTAAGTACCAAGAGGTGGTGGATTGTAGTACTTAATGGTGATATTTTGTTAGTCAGAGGTCGAGTACTATCAAATTCATTCCACAAAATTACACGTTATAGTTCATATTTTGCTGTATGGAATTGATGCTGTTGCTAACCGTTTAATCACACATGAAGTCCTTTATAGTAGGTATCTTACTTTAGTAGATCAATTGATTGGACGTAAACAATAATCATAACCTCGAGTCATTATGCTAACAATACAAATCACGGTGAATTCATTAGGTTTAATTCTCAATCATAACCTCGAGTCATTATGCTAACAATACAAATCACGGTGAATTCATTAGGTTTAACTCTCAACTAAATTTTTCGCAGTAGCCGTATTTGCATGATTTATTTGGTATCTACCTAACGATTAAGTTGAACGTTTGTCCTTTGCAAACAAATGAAAAATTAAATTTATTGTTATTCTTTTCTTTTTACTACTAGTAGTCTAAGTAGTCCCAGATGTTGTAATTTTTCGCAGTAGCCGTATTTGCATGATTTATTTGGTATCTACCTAACGATTAAGTTGAACGTTTGTCCTTTGCAAACAAATGAAAAATTAAATTTATTGTTATTCTTTTCTTTTTACTACTAGTAGTCTAAGCAGTCCCAGTTGTTGTTGGTGTTGTCTAACCATTATTCTAACTTGTGATTCTAACCATTCTTCTAAACCAATCGTGACTCTTGTTGATCTAAATCTGCAGATCAATTGATTGGACGTAAACAATAATCATAACCTCGAGTCATTATGCTAACAATACAAATCACGGTGAATTCATTAGGTTTAACTCTCAACTAAATTTTTCGCAGTAGCCGTATTTGCATGATTTATTTGGTATCTACCTAACGATTAAGTTGAACGTTTGTCCTTTGCAAACAAATGAAAAATTAAATTTATTGTTATTCTTTTCTTTTTACTACTAGTAGTCTAAGCAGTCCCAGTTGTTGTTGGTGTTGGGTGTTGTTGTTGTTGTTGTTGTTGTTGTTGTTGTTGTTGTTGTTGTTGTTGTTGTTGTTGTTGTTGTTGTTTTTGGTGTTGTTGGCGGTTTCTTACTACTGTAGTAGTCCCAGTTGTTGCTGTAGCGGTGTAGCTGCACCGAGGGGGGTTGATGGTCTCTAGCCAAGATTACTTGGCCCGTCCCGAACCGCAGTCAACCATCATGTGGACCTGTGCTTTTCCTTTGCAGCATGATAAACCCTTTGTAACCTCCAGCTAGCCAGACCGGTTAGGGTTTATCCTACTAAAATAGGACTGAAAAGTTTCTTCACCCCGTCTAACCAAGATCTTGGACCTATATTTCGACACTTAAGGGTTGAATTGTGGGTTTTATGAGATGAATAAAAATATTGATGCTATGTATGTAGGTACTTACTGCACATATCTAGACCGTTCATTCATTTAGGTACTCATTCAAATACTCAGTTCATTCATTCTACAGTTCATGATGTGAGCCATATTGATTCTTTATTTCTTTCTCACAATCATTGTCAGTCATAAAATATCCAAGTACCTACCTACCTCTAGCCAAGATTACTTGGCCCGTCCCGAACCGCAGTCAACCATCATGTGGACCTGTGCTTTTCCTTTGCAGCATGATAAACCCTTTGCAACCTCCAGCTAGCCAGACTGGTTAGGGTTTATCCTACTAAAATAGGACTGAAAAGTCTCTTCATTCCCGTCTAACCAAGATTTTGGACCTATATTTCGACACTTAAGGGTTGAATTGTGGGTCTTATGAGATGAATAAAAATATTGATGCTATGTATGTAGGTACTTACTGCACATAATTATCTAGACCGTTCATTCATTTAGGTACTCATTCAAATACTTAGTTCATTCATTCTGCAGTTCATGATGTGTGTTATATTGATTCTTTATTTCTTTCTCACAATCATTGTCAGTCATAAAACTATCCAAGTACTTACCTACCAAAGTAGGTACATAATATGGTATACGTATACCCACCTATAAATAATTTATGTTACATACACATACATTAAACTCATCAGTAGGTATAGTTCTTTTTTCGAAACAACATAAAACTTTAAAACAGGTACCTATTAATCAAGAAAAAGGTTGAAAATGTCCTGGGAAAAAAGTTTTCAAAAGTTTCTGTAAGTGTAAACAAACTATGAAACCCTGTTGATACTTTATACCTACTCCCGAATAAGACTAAAGGCTATTATAAATTACCGTAAAATGTTCAAATATACGTAATATTGAAGATGAAATTGCATCCCTCGGCTGGAATTGAACCCGAACCCTCCTGTTTATCAGGCGGACGCCTTGACCACTACCCCACCGAGACAGATCCTTCCTGCACCCCATTAGGTCATATTATGTAGGTACCTACCTAAAAGTAAGAGGTGATACCTACCCGCATAGCGAAAAAATACCCGCACATCATTCTGTTATTGACCTTTCTAGATATAGGTACCTAAGTATCTACTAGTTGTACATATAAAATTTAATCTGGAACAATGTTAATATTTCAGTAACATCAGAAACCCAATTGCCCAATGAAAGAAGATCTTCAGAAGATAAATTTTATTGCAATTAAAATTACATTTTATTAACAGGGAGAGCTACAATGACTTTGGTAGGTTAAGTACTTCTACTATTGTTCAGAAGGCCTTGCAGTCAGAGATGTACTTTTAACTAATTTAGAAGTCATTACAATCTAGTTGAATCTAGAACAAACTTTGATAGGAGATGAGAATACCTGTACAATAAAGAAATGAAGAATACCATCATGTTAAAATGTGTAATACGTCTTAGATACCAGTCAAATCTACTGTGTATGTCAAAAGTTGGATGTAGATACTCACCGAGGTAGGTCATCATTTCTACTATTGTTCAGAAGGCCTTGCAGTCAGAGATGTACTTTTAACTAATTTAGAAGTCATTACAATAGTTGAATCTAGAACAAACTCTGATAGGAGATGAGAGTACCTGTACAATAAAGAAATGAAGAATACCATCATGTTAAAATGTGTAATACGTCTTATAGATACCAGTCAAATCTACTGTGTATGTCAAAAGTTGGATGTACATACTTACCGAGGTAGGTCATCATACCAGTCATGTAGGTACAATGTCGATTAACGTCATTGTTCTACCTACATACGTACTTATTGGAAAGTAGGTAGCACAGATGTCTAGTAAGCCTAACTTTGTTTTTTCAAGGGCCTAGGTTCTCCTTGCTCTTGGGATCGATTTAATTTGAAGAAACCATTTACTGATGAAAATTTGTAACGAAACAAAAAGTTGAAAACTCCGAAAGTAAAATCATAACGTGCTAGACGTTATGGTAAAATTCAAATTCGCGCCTTTTCCAAACTGTTTTTGCGCCATTTGGTTGACTCAAATTTTGCTCACTAGAGAGCGCTCTCTTGTATGTGAACTTTGCAAAAAAAACCTCCTTTGACAAAAGAGGTTTTTTGATAAAGGGCTCGCTTCCCTTATCCAAAACAGAAATCTGCAGTTTCATGTTTGTGATTTTTCCGAAAAGTTCACTTTCCAACTTTTGAACTTAGTTTTTGCCCTTTTTCCTGCTGATTTATCTTTCTGATAGCTCAAAATGGTACCAGAACATACTCCAGGCTTCAGTTTTGATAATTGCAAAAGGTTCGTACTCACAGCTTGTTTGTATTCTTTAATTTTCCTAGCCGAACGCGAGAGCTGATTCCCAACCAAAAGGCAGATTAGACAGCTAGTCGTAGAAAAATTCCTGCCTTTCACTCCAGAGAGGAATACAGGATACCACAGGGATTCGAGAATATGAGAAACTAGAGCATAAAACCATGTAGATAACGCCTACCAAGTTTTTTACATGGTAAGGCAATGCTATAGCTATAGGTACACCATTACTTTCCAAGTCAACAGGCTGTTGTTTTCCAGTATTTTGGTTCTTAGGATTCTAGTAATTTTTAAAACAGTGCTCTATTTTGGCCCAAAAGCTATCATTCATCAAATGTATAGAAAATTTCATCAAAATTGGACAAACTGCGTGAGAGTTACTGTGTGGTTTTCAAGTGGAACTTTAACAGGTTACCTATTTGCTTAGCTACTCTGACTTGATTGCAGTCACCTCTATCGGATTCCAAAAGTTTGTTAATTTCATTATTCTATTATGCAATTTCAGAAATGCTTTCCTAGCATCCAAAGGTTACAGTGGTCCCACTGCTAGAAAAACTGGTACTACTATTGTTGGAGCAATCTTTGCGGATGGTGTTGTGCTAGGTGCCGATACGAGAGCTACAGATGACACCATTGTAGCTGAGAAAAACTGTCGGAATACAGGATACCACAGGGATTCGAGAATATGAGAAACTAGAGCATAAAACCATGTAGATAACGCCTACCAAGTTTTTTACATGGTCAGGCAATGCTATAGGTACACCATTACTTTCCAAGTCAACAGGCTGTTGTTTTCCAGTATTTTGGTTCTTAGGATTCTAGTAATTTTTAAAACAGTGCTCCATTTTGGCCCAAAATCTATTCATCAAAAGTATAGAAAATTTCATCAAAATTGGACAAACTGCTTGAGAGTTACTGTGTGGTTTTCAAGTGGAACTTTAACAGGTTATTTGCTTAGCTACTCTGACTTGATTGCAGTCACAGTCAGCTCTATCGGATTCCAAAAGTTTGTTAATTTCATTATTCTATTATTCAATTTCAGAAATGCTTTCCTAGCATCCAAAGGTTACAGTGGTCCTACTGCTAGAAAAACTGGTACCACTATTGTCGGAGCAATCTTTGCTGATGGTGTTGTCCTAGGTGCCGATACGAGAGCTACAGATGACACCATTGTAGCCGAGAAGAACTGTCAGAAGATCCATTACATGGCCAAGAACATTTACTGTTGTGGAGCTGGTAAGTATTGAAATAAAGAGAAGCTTAAGGAAAAAAATGCAAAATGAATTCTAATGATTTGGTTTTGGAGATTTTATAGTTAAAAACAGTTAAGTTACTTCTTCCTGTACAATCTCATTTTTTCAAGTGGCTGGAAATATTTCAATTTTGAGGCTCTAATAAATATAGGTACTTGGCTAAAAAATTAGTTTGAAGATGGAATGCATAACCAAATTTCATAGGTACTGCCTAATGATATTACATTATTGTTGACCAATGCTCTGTTCATTGCATTACAGGTACTGCTGCTGATACTCAAGTAACAACAGACTTGATTGCATCCCAATTAGAATTACTCAAGCTGAACACTGGGAAAATTCCAAGAGTCATCACAGCTAACCGTCTTTTGAGACAAATGCTGTTCAGATACCAGGTAAGATGAACTCTTTGTGGCATAAAATTCCAATACTCCTCTAACACCTGTTATGGACAAATTCTCAAATTATTTTTCCATCACAGCTAGGGTTGGGACATCGACATCGATGTTTTGAAAACATCGATACATCGGAACAAAAACATCGATGTCAACATCGATGTTTTTGATTACGATACATCGGATACTCGATATATCGAAGTTTAAAAACATCGATGTATCGAACATCGATGTTTTCGTCTCGATGTCCCAACCTAGGGTTGGGAATGTGTCTGCTGCTCTGGTATTGGGAGGTGTCGATGACACAGGTGCTCATTTGTTCAATATTTATCCTCATGGCTCCTCGGATACGGTTCCGTTTTGTACAATGGGCTCTGGATCTTTGGCTGCAATGAGCGTGTTTGAAAGTAACTGGAAACCTAATATGACTGTAAGTGAACACAAGTACCTACTGCCAAAATTATTCAGGAGATAAAGAATGGTAGGTAGGTAGGTACAAAGTCACAGATCCAATTTTTATCTTAACCTCATAGTTTTTTGAACAAACATAGTGAGCTCCAAGTAACGTGTTCCACAGTGAATCTTGAAAAGTCTGTCCTTTATTTATTTAGTTTGACAGAAAATTTGTCTGAAATGCACACCCCGGTACTACAGCACATTTCTTCAGGGTTGAAAAGTCTGTCCAATTTTGGCAAAATTTGATACACATCTTCAGTATCTGGTACTTACATGAAAGGAAATTTTCTCTTTTCTGATCAAGTTGTACAGTCCACCAACTCAAGTTGTACAAGTACCTAAGTTAGAGCAATCTTATTTCACACCGTGGTCACCTTTGATCCTAATGCTATGTATTCCTGCTTTTCTTACAGGAAGAAGAATGTAAGAAGCTTGTACGGGATGCTATTGCGGCTGGTGTATTCAATGACTTGGGCTCTGGTAGTAACATTGACTTGTGTGTGATCAAGAAGAATGGTGTAGAGTACTTACGACCATATGAAATTGCTAATGTGAAAGGAAAAAAGTAAGTTTTTTGAGATCTTGATGATACATCGGATACTCGATATATCGAAGTTTAAAAACATCGATGTATCGAACATCGATGTTTTCGTCTCGATGTCCCAACCCTAATCACAGCTGGGATTGAACCCATGCCCTCTTCTTTAGGTACCTATCAAATAATGTTTTGACCATTATACCATCAAGACTGCTAGTGAATTTCACCAACCTTCTTTCCAGCCTCAAACAGCCTGTTAGCTTAATTTTTTTTTTTTTTTTTTTTTTTTTTTTTTTTAATAGATACCTTTATAGCTGACACTATGGATAGAAAAGTGACAAAATCAATAGTCTGATTGTTGAAGATGACGTAATGAACAATGTTCGGTATAATGGCATAGTCCATTCCCGTTTCATTGTTGAACTTGTCAAACATCTGCGGGTCATTATAATGTTTGCGGGGAGTTGGTATGAGGTAAATAATGAGGAGCACCAGACAGAGAGTAACGAATGTCTTCAGGTATCTCCTTACATTCCTGGGATAACCTGCAGAAGGTGAAAATTTGGGTGGTTAAAACAGATAGATCTAAAAAAATCCATGGAATCACTCATTTACACTGTACTAATTTTAGATCATCCTGGGTATTTTTGGAGAGGTTTTATAGAGAGAACTGTAGAGCAGAATCCTTTCTAGGGAAGAAAGATTTGATGAAAAAGAAGAGGACACAGAAAGGGAAAAAAAAAAAGGATAAGATCTGCCCCAAGCGGGAAGCGAATCCACAGCCTAGCGCTTACAAGGCAGACGTGCTACTCAGCACTTACAGGGTAGGAGGCTAGAATAATTTCAAAATAACTATAGTGGTTTGATTCTGCTCTAAATTAACAGCATAATTGTTTGTCTTCTAGTGAAAACCACCTCAATCATATTTTACATCTACTTGTGTTTATTTTTACAGGGATGGTGACTATCGGTTCAAGAAAGGAACTACCGCTCTTCTCTCCACTCAGAGGATACCCATCGTAGTGGAAAGTGAACAAGTGATTCACACTGGAACCGAAATGGAAACTGATTGATCCGCTTAAATTATCTGTGAGGATATATCAATTCTATTTTTTATAATGGTGAAATGGTGGGTGGAGCTCCAATAAACAAAGATTTTTTACTTTGTTTAAAAAACACAACACATCAAACGAAAATATTGTACCATGTGTCAATATTTTCTGCAAGTGAAAGTAATAAATTGGGAGTGCAAAGACAGTTACTTGTAACAATCAGAAATAATTCTAAAGAAACTAGTGCTAATTTTTATGAAGAATCGCGGAAAAGTTCCGTTTCACACTTTAGAAAATTCATCAACAGGACAAGTAGGACATTTTTGATCATTATAGCGATTATTTCATTGTGAATACAGACGATATAATTTTTTGCGGATAAAATTACAGATATCGTCAGTGCGAACTCTAAAGTGTAAAGTCATAAATCAACTATTAATTTAATCCTTCCTGTATAAAGCATAAGGCGAGTGCTAACTTACCATTTATTTAAAATAAAATTACATTAAGTACGTACATCTGTATTTTATTATGTACGTACGTACTTCTGATTATTATAATGTTTAAGGTCTCTGTACTTTTATTATGAATGTTTAAGAAGTTAATTGTGTTCACAACTTCCAACATATAGCATTAGCATAAACCTGGACTACTCTACTTTATTCTAACGGGAAGACTTCAACACTAAACTTGATGACCCCTAGTACAAAACATGTCACTTAAAGAAATCAGAGGTGACCAAATTGACTGAGGTCCAAGTTTTAACTGGACGGTTCTTTCATTCAGTTTGTGTGGAAATCTATTTGTTTCCAAGGATCACGGCGAATCTTTGGAACAATTGGATTGATTTTTATGAAATTTGGTGCAGTTTTTCGGCACCTAAAGGAAATTTGTCGGGCAACGGGCTCTCTTTTCTGAGGTCCAAGTTTTAACTGGACGGTTCTTTCATTCAGTTTGTGTGGAAATCTATTTGTTTCCAAGGATCACGGCGAATCTTTGGAAAAATTGGATTGATTTTTATGAAATTTGGTGCAGTTTTTCGGCACCTAAAGGAAATTTGCCGGTCAACGGGCTCTCTTTAAAATGAGTTCTAGGTACAGTTTACTGAAGCACTAGCACATGAATCGAAGAATGGTGTTAATTTATGATAAGCAAGTCAAGCAACTATTGATATTTTAGTTCCTATTGACCCAATTTTAATTTCTCAGTTTTCTGATCAAGGTCTTTTCTTTTGAAGTAAATAAAACGATCAGTCAAGATATACTTGCATCTATTGCACAATAAAGTACGCAAATTTCGACGAATCAAATTTTCACGATATTTTTCAATTAGAAAAAGAAAAAAAACATACCTATTTTGTCCGTTTTCATGACTTCCTCAGGTTGTTTTCACAGAAGTCGAGTTCCTTTTATCCTTGAAAACTTTCATCCGTGTACCTAGGAACATAATTGGACAAAAATCACCCGGTCTAGAGTTGATCTACTCTTGCACTTTAAATGCTTTTATTTAATGTTGTCTGAGAAGTATGCTGTGTCGTTTTGGCAACCCGAACTTTGGGTAGTCCGTCAGTACATGTTATTGATTGTTCTCATTATTTCCCCTTTTCTTAATTTTCAGATGATGGGGTTCATCAGCACCTACATTGTGATCCTCATTCAGTTTAAAACCAACACCAAACAAGAAGGTAGTCCCTCCATCCATCCCTGGTGTGTGATTGAAAGGGGGCACCTGCTGGCTTTTGTCTCAATCCCCCTCTTGCCTCCATGTGACATAAAATACCAACACTCCTATTATTGTGGTCAAATTCTCAAATTATATTTCCTTCACAGCTGGGATTGAACCCATGCCCTCTTGTTCAGGTAGGTACCTATCAAGTTAATGGTTTGACCATTATACCACCAAGGCTGGTACTGAGTGATATTTAATTTCTATCTTCTAGGGTCATGTGTCAGCTGCTCTAGTATTGGGAGGTGTCAATACAAATTAAATGGAACTTAACTGGCTGTTAGCTTAACAGGAGTTCTAATGACTGAATAAATATTGGTGAAATCCAACATGAGTAATATTTACTTTCTATTTTCTCAGGGTCATGTATCTGCTGCTCTGGTATTGGGAGGTGTTGATGACACAGGAGCTCATCTGTTTAATATTTATCCTCATGGCTCCTCGGATACAGTTCCATTCTGTACAATGGGCTCGGGATCTTTGGCCGCAATGAGCGTGTTTGAAAGTAACTGGAAACCTAATATGACTGTAAGTGAACAAAAGTTACCTGCTGCTGAAAATTTTGTTATTCAGGAGGGAAGGAAGTCTAATAGGACTGTAAGTGAACACAAGTACCTACTGCTAAAAATGTTCATTATTCGGGAGAGAAAAAGTACAAAGTAGAGTGTGAGTTCCAACCCATAGATTTTTATCATTTGTTTAATAACTTGATGGTTTTTGAACCAACATAGTGAGTTCTAAGTCTATGTGTTCCACAGTGGATCTTGAAATGTCTGTCAAAAATTTGATACACATTTTCAATATCCAGTAGGTACATGTAAGGAAATTTTCTTTTTTTTCTGATCAAGTTGTACAGTCCAACAACTCAAGTAGTACCTAAGTTAGAGCAATCTTATTTCACACTTTGATTACAATGCTATTCCTACTTTTCTTACAGGAAGAAGAGTGTAAGAAGCTTGTGCGGGATGCTATTGCAGCTGGTGTATTCAATGACTTGGGCTCTGGTAGTAACATTGACTTGTGTGTGATCAAGAAGAATGGCGTAGAGTACTTGCGGCCATATGAAATTGCTAATGTGAAAGGAAAAAAGTAAGTTTTTTGAGATCTTGATTTTTTCTCTTTTTGGAGAGGTTTTATAGAGAGAACTGTAGAGCAGAATCCTTTCTAGGGAAGAAAGATTTGATGAAAAAGAAGAGGACACAGAAAGGAAAAAAAAAGGATAAGATCTGCCCCAAGCGGGAAGTGAATCCACAGCCTAGCACTTACAAGGCAGACGTGCTACTCAGCACTTACAGGGTAGGAGGCTATGGTCTTTTTACTCTTGCACTTTAAATGCTTTTATTTAATGTTGTCTGAGAAGTATGCTGTGTCGTTTTGGCAACCCGAACTTTGGGTAGTCCGTCAAAACATTTTATTGATTGTTCTCATTATTTCCCCTTTTCTTGTTCTACTATTGTTCAGAAGGCCTTGCAGTCAGAGATGTACTTTTAACTAATTTAGAAGTCATTACAATAGTTGAATCTAGAACAAACTTTGATAGGAGATGAGAGTACCTGTACAATAAAGAAATGAAGAATACCATCATCATGTTAAAATGTGTAATACGTCTTAGATACCAGTCAAATCTACTGTGTATGTCAAAAGTTGGATGTAGATACTTACCGAGGTAGGTCATCATACCAGTCCTGTAGGTACAATGTTGATTAACGTCATTGTTCTACCTACGTACTTATTGGAAAGTAGGTAGCACAGATGTCTAGTAAGCCTAACTTTGTTTTGTACTACTAAATATAAAGATCACAGAATGTACTAATAAAAATTTACTAAACAAAGCATATTGGTGTATATTACTGGTAGAAAATTGCAAGTATTAGCAAATAAATGGAATAAAAGGGACGGAAATTTAAAAGAACGTCTAAATCTAATCAACTAATTATCTTCACTAGGCTCTGTGCACCCCGTATTCCAGGCTTAGAATCGGCCTAGGTTCTCCTTGCTCTTGGGATCGATTTAATTTGAAGAAACCATTTACTGATGAAAATTTGTAACGAAACAAAAAGTTGAAAACTACGAGAGTAAAATCATAACGTGCTCTACGTTATGGTTATGGTAAAATTCAAACTCGCGCCTTTTCCAAACTGTTTTCGCGCCATTTAGTTGACTCAAATTTTGCTCACTAGAGAGCGCTCTGTTGTATGTGAAGTTGGCAAAAACCCTCACGTAACAAGTGAAATGAGGTTTTTTGATAAGTGGCTCGCTTCCCTTATCCAAAACAGAAATTTGCAGTTTCATGTTTGTGATTTTTCCGAAAAGTTCATTTTCCAACTTTTGAACTTTTAGTTTTTGCCCTTTTTCCTGCTGATTTATCTTTCTGATAGCTCAAAATGGTACCAGAACATACTCCAGGCTTCAGTTTTGATAATTGCAAAAGGTTCGTACTCATAGCTTGTTTGTATTCTTTAATTTTCCTAGCCGAACGCAAGAAATTTAAAAGAACGTCTAAATCTAATCAACTAATTATCTTCACTAGGCTCTGTGCACCCCGTATTCCAGGCTTAGAATCGGAAAAAATAGATAATCGAACCCAGGACCTCCGGATTTCAAGCCTTGTGTTCAACCCACTCGGCCACGGGACGGAAAAATGCTCAATGTCTCGGTATTGACAACCTTCGTACCCAGGTGTTTGGCAATCTAACCAAACAACAAACTAGAATAAAAACTAATACAACCAGATTGTTTGGACGCAAAAAAAAATCTAAAATTCTAAAATATTTGGTTACAAACTACTTAATAAAAGTTAATTTTTTTTTTTTTTTAAAGTGCAAAATGCTAAGGTTATACATTAAAAAAGCTCAGGTTATTAAAATCTATGGGGATCAATTGAATGGGTAAGAGGTACAGCGGACTGAGTCCAAAAATTGACTTTTTGCGTATTGTATACTGTTGGAAACAGCACGAAAAAATCTTATTTTTACTTTTTAATTGGTTACTAACTTCCCTTTAGTGTTGAAATGAGAGTAAAAACAAAATGGCTGTCTCTATTCAAACTTGGGCTATTCCTAAACTTTAACTCCATTTGTCTCAAACGCTTTTTTTTTGGACTTAGTCCGTCCTGCCTCTTAGCCATTCAATTAAACCCTTTACTAAGAATAATTAAAGAAAGATTTTTACTTTTTAATTGGTTACTAACTTCCCTTTAGTGTTGAAATGAGAGTAAAAACAAAATGGCTGTCTCTATTCAAACTTGGGCTAGTCCTAAACTTTAACTCCATTTATCTCAAAACGCTTTTTTTTTTTTACTTAGTCCGCCCTGCCTCTTAGCCATTCAATTAAACCCTTTACTAAGAATAATTAAAGAAAGGCAAAGTTCTACTTGCTAAGCAATTAATTTGATTAAATTTTGGACGGGAGTGAATAATATCATTGAGCATGGGTTGTTTTGTTTAACATTAAATAATGATTTTGCAAAATTCCTACCTACTATAAAAATGCCTGGTGAATGTAACAAAAATACCTATATAAAGCAGAGTTCAAAATAGAAAGAGAGAAATAAAGCTTAATTTGATTAAATTTTGGACGGGAGTGAATAATATCATTGAGCATGGGTTGTTTTGTTTAACATTAAATAATGATTTTGCAAAATTTCTACCTACTATAAAATACCTGGTGAATGTAACAAAAATACCTATCTAAAGCAGAGTTCAAAATAGAAAGAGAGAAATAAAAGTAAAACTACAAGAAATTGAGAAAAAAGATTGATATGAAAAAAGGAAGTAAGAATGGTTGATGGAAAAATGTAGAAGATTTACCATGAGAAATTATTACTAAGCTATGATTCTTGCAGATAATGGAGTTATAGAGCAACCTCAGTCCTCAGTAGGTACTGTATGTTTAGCACAAATTTAACTTAGTTGAGCAAAGTGAATTCTAAGCTTAAAACACGTCAATTTTTCCTTTAGTTTCTTAAGGTGTATCCCCATTCCATACATAGTCGACGGCCGGTCGTCTACGTTAGGATACACCTTTACGTTTGCGGTTTGTTTCACCATAACTCTCATCCACTTTGATGAAATTTGTCAGAAATGTTCCATTTTCGCATTGGATTTTCCGCACCTATTTGGGTACCAACCTACCAACCACACTCGATATGACTTCGGCGATCTATCGGGACCTGGCGAAGTGCTATTGACACAGGCTCACGTTTTCTTGAACACCCAGTGATGTCGGTTCCGTTTCAACACAACATTGTGCAAGTCAAAGTAAGGCGCTGTCTCATACAGAACATACCTGATTATCTGAGCATAGGGTGTTTTTGACGTCATAACACTCACTTCATTCACCTCCTCTACCCCTGGATAATGTCTAGCGAGGAGATGTATAGCGTAGTACTCTCGCCACTCAGCCCACTCAGGATCTTCATGTAGTTTGGTGAGCAGGTTGTGAACGCCAAGTTTGGTTTTGATTCGGTGCACCAGGTCGGGACGGGAGTGGAGAATTTGTTCAGTGGGGTACTGTCCGGCATTGTAATACCAGATAGAACTCTTGTAAATACGATAGCCATTCAGCCAGAGACGCAGGAACCGGGCGTTCTTGTGTGCAATCAGAATCTGTGAAAAAAATATTATCAAGTCAGCCTGGTTAGCTTTATAGGGTAGCGTGTGTCTACCTTGTCAGAGCTAGGTCGCGGGTGCGATCCAGCACTGATACCTGACACAGCACACATTTTATTGCAAACAGATAAGGTTTGTTCTCGGAATGATATATATTTATATAAGCTTTCTCCTATTGTGCCCTTCTTCTGTCTGCGATTTTAGGACGACTAGACCTTTGTTATTAAAGTTCCTTCTGCCAAACATGTGAAAGAGAAAAATGAACAGTTTTGGCCCAGTAAAAATTGTTATTTAGGACGACTAGACCTTTGTTATTAAAGTTCCTTCTGCCAAACATGTGAAAGAGAAAAATGAACAGTTTTGGCCCAGTAAAAATTGGTACCTATAAATTGGTACCTAATAAATTCTATGTTGTTTATCCTAATAATCCTGTAAGATATAGCTTACTTGTGAGCCCATATCTTCCATCTCTGGCCACCCAAGGACCATTTCAAAGTGGAGGAATTTCTTCAAACTTTTCAACACAATGGAGTCAGTGTCCAAATAGATGCCTCCATATTTCATCAGAACATTAATCCTTGTCACATCAGAAGCATGGTAGATAGAGGAAAGTTTCTGTCCAAAGACATGAGTGGGTATTGGGGTTTGTTGGAAATGTATGGTAGTGTTGGTTACTGACAGGAGGGAATGAATTATGTCCCAGTAGTAACCACCGAGATCACCCAGGTTACTGTGGATCATGATCAGGTCTGGTTTTTGAAACTGAAAAACAAATTGAAGGCAAAAAAAAAATGAAATGGGAAATAGGCAAAAAAAAAATCATTGCTCTTGTGAGAGTTGTGATTGCTAGGTTATTTCCCACCCTTTATTCTAAACAGATAAGGTTTGTTCTCCAAATGCTTGAGTTTGAAAATTCCAAGAGTCATCACAGCTAACCGTCTTTTGAGACAAATGCTGTTCAGATACCAGGTAAGATGAACTCTTTGTGGCATAAAATACCAATACTCCTCTAACACCTGTTATGGACAAATTCTCAAATTATTTTTCCTACTGGACACCTTTCGTGTTAAATTAGAAACAATAGACATTTTTGAAGGTCTTGCACAATCGTCTGTAAATGGTGAAAAGTGGAAACTAGTGAGGAACTTGGAAAAATTTCAGTGAAAAGATCCGGAAAGAAAATTTGTTTACATAACCTTGCGTAGTACGCAAAAATGAGCTCCTTGCAAAAACAGCTGTTTTATTTGATAAGGAAGAGAATGGACTTTGAAAAAAAAATCCCTCCTAAATAATCCCGGATACTAGCTACTAGCAGAAGACCTTTGAAAAGAAATCAATGGAATTATATTAGATTTAAAATTAAAATAATATAAAAAATATTTAAATGAAAGTTTAAGGAAAATCTAAAATTAATTTCAATAGGAAATGTATTCAAAATTAACGAAATATTGAATATCGACTCAAAATGAAACAATGATCGTGTATACGATTCTTAAATAAAAAATCCCTTTTCACAAAATTTTGCATCGTTCTTGATCTTCTTATCAAAATTGTTTTCGTATTTACGTGTATGGTTTTTGTGTGTTTTATGTAAAAAAAAATTCGAAATCTTGATGTAAATTTGCGAAATAATTCGAGTTTTAATCCCTTTTTATTCACAAAATTTTGCATCGTTCTTGATCTTCTTATCAAAATTGTTTTCGTATTTACGTGTATGGTTTTTGTGTGTTTTATGTAAAAAATTCGAAATCTTGATGTAAATTTGCGAAATAATTCGAGTTTTAATCCCTTTTTACGTACAATTATCCTTTTATTTTAATAGCTTAGGTCCTAGAAAATAGAAATAAGCTTGCCCTCCCTATGGTGCTTTTGGTAACACTCTAACATGGCCTGGTTTGGTGGAGGACTCTCCAAGTTGACAGATGAGATCAGCAATCTTGGAAACCTAACTCGGGAAGTCTTATCAGACACCTTATCAAACCAGGGCGATGAAGTCTCGGGTGAGTCTTAAACTGTTGTTTCTTATTCAAGAGCTTGACAACACTTTCAAAGACTAAGGCCCTATACTACAGGTTCATATAATGTTAACCTCCGAGTGTTCTCAGAGTGCCAATCTCCACACAATCTTTAGGTTGTGTTAATGTACTGGGTTGAGTTGAGACAGTACTAGGTGAGACAGGATATTGTTTTTACAGTTTGGCATGGGAGTGGTAAGTTAAAAACAAGGCAAGTTTACCAACCTTGCCGATCTCAACCCGGTACATAACCACAACCTTAAACATACTTCATAACAGTCTTCAAGTATGCTTAGATGTTAGTTATTAATTTAACAAAAACCTGTAGACCCACAGGAGCAAGGTCTTACCAGAGGCATTTCACCCTTTCTTTGTCAACAATCTAAACAGGGATAAGTCAACAACTCACACTGACCTCACCCAGCTTCGTAGATTCGTAGAAGCTCAACCCGTCCCCTGGGGCCGACCAGCCCCCACACCCAAGCCTCAGTTTGGGCCTTTTGTGTGTGGGGTTAAGCAAATTCACCCAGCTTAATTAGGGTGGAGAGGGTGGAGAAAATTCTTATGGAAGATCCCTGAACAGATGGTGCTGATTCAAGTACCAACTATGCCTAACATTAATGACAACAGAATGAGTATCTAATGCACTATGAATTTAAACTTGTCAAACTACTGAAACTAGTTGTCTGGTCTCAGAGACTGCAATATTCAAAAACTGATAGTGAATGATGAATAATTTCAAAATAACTATAGTGGTTTGATTCTGCTCTAAATTAACAGCATAATTGTTTGTCTTCTAGTGAAAACCATCTCAATCATATTTTACATCTACTTGTGTTTATTCTTACAGGGATGGTGACTATCGGTTCAAGAGAGGAACTACCGCTCTTCTCTCCACTCAGAGGATACCCATCGTAGTGGAAAGTGAACAAGTCATTCACACTGGAACCGAAATGGAAACCGATTGATCCGCTTAAGTTATCTGTGAGGATATATCAATTCTATTTTTTATAATGGTGAAATGTTGGGTGGAGCTCCAATAAACAAAGATGTTTTACTTTGTTTAAAAAAACACAACACATTAAACGAAAATATTGTACCATGTGTCAATATTTTCTGCAAGTGAAAGTAATAAATTGGGAGTGCAAAGATAATTGTGGACCATGCTTTTGTTCCGAAAAGTTTGCATCCTTCTATTCTGTCTAGAAACCTTTATTTGAAATCCTTACAACAAATATAAATACAACAACAAAAAATATGAATAAAATTAATTGATTAGGATTTTCCAAACACCAATGAACTTTTGATTTTCTCTTAGGACACATACCTTGAATAACAAAATAAATTAACACGAAAACTTTGAGCATAGAAAAAACGAAAAGGCTTTATTGCTCTAAAAATGCGAACTAACATGAGTCAATGTGATGGAATTTCTTTAGAAAATATTGTCGGACAGTAGAAATAAATAAAACAAAGTAAAAATTAAAAAAAAGTGGTGATTGACAAAGCAAAAAGAATACCTCTAGAGATAATCTATCTACTACAAAAAGTTCGAATTTTGGTTTTGATTATGATTTTGCTTAAAAATACATACTACTAAATTATGCTAAGAAATTTTTTTTTTTTTTTTTTTTACTACACACATTTTGTGTTATGGATCCATTAAGGAGTCTGATAGTGCCCACAGATCAAAGGTCTCTGGTACTCTGGATTAAAACATCTCTGAAACCCACAATAATTTTGGAAGAACAGTCAGATCACTTACCTAGGAAAAGGCCAAATGAGTGCCAAGTAGCCATTGAGGAGGTTGACTTTCATGATAGCTATTTGGAATTCATTGTTATAGGTGTTATTTTCTTTCCTCGACTTGACACAAAAAATGGGTAGTAAATACTAGAGATATTGATCGAATCTGGATATTTTTTGTTAGATGAAACTGATTCAAAAGACGGTTATGTGTTTTAAAGGTTTTTACTGCAGAATAGAGTGCAGAATCTGCAGATTTGCACAAAAACTGCAGCAGAAAACAAATTTGTTTACTTTTACAAAATTCAAAATTTTCGCGGCTAAAAAAAAATGATAAAATGGGACGAAAAAAATCCCGCATCAAGAGCGGGATTTTCTCCATCTCAATGAAAACTTCTTTTGGAGTTTTCCCATTTTTGAAATAAAAAAAAAAAAGTTCCGAAAGGAAAACTCGGAAAAGGAAAGTTGAAAACTTTAAACTTTGCTCTTGCAGGCCGAGTGGCATGGAACTTCGTACTTATTCTTATTTTATTGGGCTTTCAACTTTCAACTAGTTTCCACAATAGTTCCAGAGTTGTCTGATCCCTGCCTCTCATTCTGGCATCACCCCACTCACGAGAATTTACTAAAAACCTTACTTGTCCTCTCTAGTCACTAGTCAAACCAATCTCAAAACAGTAACCAATGGCAGTAGCTGTGGAAGAAGATTTTGAAAGTTGGCTGAGTTGTAAGCTCAAAGCACTGAACACAGATGAAGGAGTGTTCGGTTCCTACATCACCGGTATTCTGGATGGTGAAGAAACTTTGGAGGAGAAAAACGAAGCTCTAGAAGGCATTCTAGTTGATATTACGGTGAGACTTCCTATTATGGTAGTGTTGAATATTTTGTTCTTTTGTCTTGGTAATTTAAATCCATTCCTCCTTGCTTTTCCACATTTTTTTTTTTTTTTTTCAAATGAATAGGAGCTAAATTACTGAATGCAGAATGATATGTCTTTAAGCCCTGGACTTATATCCGTTTAGAAATTAATGTTGAACTTTTTGCAAGCTCAGGTACAAACATGGATAACTTTGAAATGAAACTGTATACCAGGGAAACTCTATTCACAAACAACCCACAGTTATTTATTATTGAGAAACTTATGAAGAAGGTAGGAAAATGGTCAAACAAAATAATATTGGTCTCATTTTATCATTTTTCAGGAAGATATTTCCAAGCACTGTCAAGAAATCCTTGACAAATGGCAAAACTTTAAAGGAACTAAAAATGCTGCACAAGCAGCAACCAGTGCTATCAATGTAGAAGACCGTTTGGCACAGTTATTGGAGCCAACCACAAAAGATTTAGTTGTACAGAAAGAATACACAGAAGAAGAGAAAAAGATCCGAGAAGCCATTTTAGCACAGTATGCACAGACATCTGACCATGAAGATGATTACGAGGATGAAGTAGAGGCTACTCGAGGGGCTGAGGCTTCTGGTCCTGCTCTGTACAAGAATTTGAATGCAGCTACAGTGGCTCAGGCAGAGAAAGAGAAGAGGGAGCAAGCTAAAATTGATAGTGCATTAAAGAAAGAGAAGGATAAAGCAGATAGGTGGGTATTTATAAACTCTTACCCCTTCAAGTCTCTAGTCTCCTATTCAACAATAACCTTACTTAAGGCTTCTGAAAAAAAAAAAAAAAAAAAAAAAAAAAAAAAAAAGTTTTTGAAAAAAAACCTCTTTCTCTTTTAAAAAAAAAAAAAAAAAAAAAAAAAATCCATGAAATAAAAATGAAATTTTAAAGACAACCTACTTAAATTACCAGTTATATACTATTTTACTTAGGTTATTTATGAAAATGGATACTTACGAGTTGGTTATTTTCCCGACTTGGAGTTTCGTCTATTTCATAGACATTTTCTCCGAGTTGGTATAAATAACCAACTTGTAAGTATCCATTTTCATAAATAACCTAAGTAAAATAGTATTTACAAAGGATGCCAAAATTAAATAAATTCATTAATAGTACCAGTTATATACCCAAGTACCATGTGTGACTCATATTTATGTTAACTTGTGATTTTGAATGTTTTTGTTTCAGAGAAAAGCAGAAACAATTGCAACAGGAGAAAAAGGAAAAGAGGAAAACTCAGAAAGGAGAAAGAAGGCGGTAGCAGAAAAGCTAAAAAGTTTTTTTTATTGTTTGTTGTTTGAAATGAGCACTCATATATGTGATTGTACTCCCCATGTTTATTGCATGGTCTGTTTTAAAATTGCCTCTTTGGTTATATGATTACTTACACAACTGAGATAATCTGAGACATGCTCTGTGTTAGGCCTGTGAAGAACATTATTTAAGATTAAAATATCATGTGCTTTTGGGAATTTTTGGTGGTATTCTGAACAATAATATGATTATATCAATGTCAACTCTTTTGTCCTTTAATGGACTGTCTACTTACTGATGTACTTGAATTGAAGATTTTCTATTTTCTTGAATTGAAAGCCTATGTAATCCACCAGGTTCCAGCATTAAAAGGAGTTTGTGGGTTTACCAAGTGACAGTTATTTACCTGTGTGTAAAGAGTGAAGTGTAAAGAGTGAATGTGAAATACTTGATTGTAATTTCTAAAAATAAATATATAATTTTAATTTAATTTTAAACTACTTTTGACTCTTTTTGATTTGATGGCTGGGACAATACTGAGTTTCATCAGTAAACTGTATAGCTTAAAAAATCTGACTGCTGAACCAGTTTAATTTGAATTTTTTATTTTTATAAATATAAATAAAAAATTTGAACTTGGATTGTCATCTGGCTATGAGAACTACAAGTAATCTTTGATAGCCAATTACTTGAACTGGTGTGTGCTGTGTCTTGTTTAAAAAAAAATCCAAAGATATTGAAGTGTTTAGCTGAAGAGTGAGAACAATCCATTAAAAAAAAAAACCGCTCTTCCCTTTTTTGAGTGTTTTGGTGAAAGAAGGAAAAACTTTAAAAAAAAAAAAAAAAAAAAAAAAAAAAAAAATGGTATGGATTTAAGTAGCAGTCATACTGACTTTTATTCTTTAGTAAAACACAAACAAATATAATTATGGCTTCTTATCAACTAAACATACAAATATCACAATAATAGTCCTATTTACAATATTCAAAGTTTATTCATGACAAATGGTTATTGGCTCTGGACATTGCTCTGAGCACTAATGCTTTCTCACTTAAGATTAAAAAGCCTGAAATGATACATGTAAAAAAATATGACCAGTATGTCAAAAATAGTATACCAAGAGCTAAAAAGGATAATACCTAGGTTATAATGGATTTTTTAAGCATCAAACATTACCAAGGTTTCACTACCTATTTAAAAGTTTTCTCATCTACAAAAATTGCAATATTTATTGAATAGAAGAATACTGAAATATTGTAAATCCCAAAAAGAAAGTCAAGTAAGGTATTAAAAAAACTTTATTTTTTTCCCCCCTTCAAGCAATAAACATTTAAAGGGATTTACCTACAGAAGATATTAAAATTTTAAAATAATGAGTTTATTTGACGGGGCTAAGGTGTACTTTTTAAACTTGAAATTACCTAATAATTAAAGAGATGTTTTAACAAGAACTAGATTTTGTAGATGTCCAATTTATTGGGCTGCCTTTGCTGAGTTCTGTTTAATACGGTAATCAGACAGAGCTGCTTTGATTGCATCTTCAGCCAGCATAGAACAATGCAGTTTAACAGGTGGTAAGCACAACTCCTTAGCAATATCTGTGTTCTTCAACTTCAATGCTTCATCCACAGTTTTTCCTTTCACCCATTCTGTTGCTAGAGAGCTGGATGCAATGGCAGAGCCACAGCCAAATGTTTTGAACTTGGCATCAATGATTTTTCCATTGTCATCAACTTTGATCTGTAGCTTCATAACATCACCGCAGGCTGGAGCCCCTACCAGTCCTGTACCAACGTTCTTGTCCTTCTTGTCAAGAGATCCAACATTGCGAGGGTTTTCATAGTGATCAATCACATTCTCGTGATAGTGTAAAACAGGTGTACTTGCCCACTTAGGGGATTTCAGCAAAGTACTGGACACGCGAACATGAAAATTTAAAATGAAGCTCAAAATGCCAGAATGTGAAACGTAAATAGGAAATAAAACAAAATTCAAAATTCAATCACCTTTGTTTTCATTTCTTTATTCAATAGGATACTCATTAGGGCTATTTTTACTTTTTTCATGGAAACTAGAGAAGCACCGTTTTGTGTTGAACAATTTTTCTGAATTTCATCAAAATCGTACAACAGACAACAGAGACACAGACGGACAAACAAACAAACAAACAGAAGACATGTACAGAAGACAAACAATAATGTAAAATCGTCGACCTAAAACCCAAAACTCACGTCGCGTTGTTCGTTCTACAAGTACCACCACTGCTAAAAGTCGGACCCACACAGAAATTTAGTGTCGTATTATGTAGGTATTACATAATTATGTCTTATGTCTTACCTATGCAGCGAACATGAAAATTTAAAATGAAGCTCAAAATGCCAGAATGTGAAACGTAAATAGGAAATAAAACAAAATTCAAAATTCAATCACCTGTGTTTTCATTTCTTTATTCAATAGGATACTCATCACAGTAATAGGGCTATTTTTACTTTTTTCATGGAAACTAGAGATTCTAGAGAAGCACCGTTTTGTGTTGAACAATATTTCTGAATTTCATCAAAATCGGACAACAGAGACACAGACGGACAAACAAACAAACAAACAAACAAACAGAAGACAAACAATAATGTAAAATCGTCGACCTAAAACCCAAAACTCACGTTGCGTCGTTCGTTCTACAAGTACCACCACTGCTAAAAGTCAGACCCACACAGAAATTTAGTGTCGTATTTTGTAGGTATTACATAATTATGTCTTATGTCTTAAGTGCTCTAAAATTCTATTGAGGAGACTCAGAAATGACCCTTCTCACACCCCCTGTGATGACAATATTGTACCTTTAGCTTTGTTATGAGTTTTTAAAACAACAGTAGAATGCACATGTTCTTGAATTCTTTATAAGGGTGATAGCACAACTCTTTGTCACTATTGGTTTAGGAAACTGTAGAACTCGGTCAGTTAAAGTGCCTCTGCGCGACCACCGAAGGCTTGTTCAGGCCTAAGCTCATCCAGTAAGTGAATTTGCTTTAGGTCTTGAACATAATTATGGCTATCAAAATTTCATTAAAATCGGACTTTCATGTAATGATTTAAAATCAAGACTAGACCACACCCCCTGTGATGACAATATTGTACCTTTAGCTTTGTTATGAGTTTTTAAAACAACAGTAGAATGCACATGTTCTTGAATTCTTTGTAAGGGTGATAGCACAACTCTTTGTCACTATTGGTTTAGGAAACTATAGAACTCGGTCATTTAAAGTGCCTCTGCGCGACCACCGAAGGCTTGTTCAGGCCTAAGCTCATCCAGTAAGTGACTTTGCTTTAGGTCTTGAACATAATTATGGCTATCAAAATTTCATTAAAATCGGACTTGCCGTTCGGGCATTATGATTTTTGCTCGATTGTAGTCAAAAAGTGGTTAATGGACAGTTTTAGATTGAAAATATTGAAACGTGTTTAGTTTGACGTGTTATTGAATCACTCGCAAACAATTTTAACTCTTTGTTCTTTTTTGGGCAAACAATGTATTACTTTTGAACAATTATAAAGATTCCCATTGATGAAACCTCCACAAGTGTGTTCCATCCATCACGTCTCTTTCAGTAGAATGTAGAAGGGGGAGCACCAAACAGTAAAATTAATATTCATTAATATTACAAATTGTTTAAAATTTAATTGGAGTCGAAAACTATATCCACAGGTGATTAAAATAATTATGCACTTGTATCCCCCCATTTAATTTTGAACCCAATTTAGTTTTGAACCGACCATGGGACATTTAAGGTAGCCAGGTAATTCAATAGATCAAGATCTCCATTATCAGATCCCTATAATTATGAACTGACCCGACACTTTACTATGTTATTAAGACATTATTGATTCTACAACGACACTTTTAGTTATAATGGTGTTGTTATTGAGTCTGATGGTACCCATTTAGTTAAAAAGTAATTAAATGTAGAGGAGTCAAGTTGTTAACAGAGCAATCGACGGTAAGGTAATGATTAACTGTTTAAAGGTTCAAGTCCAGTTTAAGTCCAACGCAGGTATTTAGATTTTATGGGGAAAAAACAAGCCCGACCCTAAGTTGTGACTTTGCCGACAAATGAATAGCTCATTCCTAAAGGAGATTTGCCTAAAAATATAAAGAGGCTCTTTTTTTTTTAAGAGTTTGACAGAGGGAACTGTAACTGCTATGGTCTTATCGTCCCGAAATCGAAGAGAGAAGGAAGACAGGATGGAAGAAAGTTGACAGAGGGAACTGTAACTGCTATGGTCTTATCGTCCCGAAATCGAAGAGAGAAGGAAGACAGGATAGGAGAAAGCGATTATCGTCCCGAAATCGAAGAGAGAAGGAAGACAGGATAGGAGAAAGCCTGCCGACAGAGGGAACTGTAACTGCTATGGTCTTATCGTCCCGAAATCGAAGAGAGAAGGAAGACAGGATAGGAACACAGAGGGAACTGTAACTGCTATGGTCTTATCGTCCCGAAATCGAAGAGAGAAGGAAGACAGGATAGGAGAAAGCCAGGGGGAACTGTAACTGCTATGGTCTTATCGTCCCGAAATCGAAGAGAGAAGGAAGACAGGATAGGAGAAAGCCAGCCGTTCCGTAACTGTACTTTTTTAAGCGAATGCAAATATCAAGTTTTTTTTTAAAGAGGTTTGACAGAGGGAACTGTGACTGCTAGAGAAATCGAAGAGAGAAGGAAGACAGGATAGGAGAAAGCCAGCCGTTCCGAGAACGAACATTATCCCATCAGGATAAAACCCGCCCCGGGCGGGAATCGAACCCGCGGCCTAGCGCTTACAAGGCAGACGCACTACCAACTAAGCTAACTAGGCTGGCCAGAGGCTCTTTGATTCACCATGTAAATAAAGTTTGGCTAGGAGACCTTACAACAATCTAAACAGGGATAAGTCAACAACTCACACTGACCTCACCCAGCTTCGTAGATTCGTAGAAGCTCAACCCGTCCCCTGGGGCTGACCAGCCCCCACACCCAAGCCTCAGTTTGGGCCTTTTGTGTGTGGGGTTAAGCAAATTCACCCAGCTTAAGTAGGGTGGAGAGGGTGGAGAAAATTCTTATGAAAGATCCCTGAACAGATGGTGCTGATTCAAGTACCAACTATGCCTAACATTAATGACAACAGAACTGAGTATCTAATGCACTATGAATTTAAACTTGTCAAACTACTGAAACTAGTTGTCTGTTCTCAGAGACTGCAATATTCAAAAACTGATGGTGAATGATCTCCAAGCAGACTCAAAAGACAACAAACTTATTAATCTGGCCATAACTTTGAACTTTTGATGTTTGCACATGATCTCAGTCATAAGCTTGATACGTTCTCGTTTCTAATCTATTCACTTTGTTGTATCCTTTCAGAAGTTGCTGAAGAAGCTCTTCAGAGGAGACCCTCAAATGTCCCGGAACTTGAGGAGAAAGTCAAAGCACAGGAAGATGTGGTAAGGAAATATGTTTTATTTGTACTTGGCACAGGTGTTATAAAATAACACCTACCTTTGTGGCTCTCAGTAGGTATCACAAACTAAGCTCTAAGCTTTCACACCTGAGAATGTCCCGGAACTTGAGGAGAAAGTCAAAGCACAGGAAGATGTGGTAAGGAAATATGTTTTATTTGTACTTGGCACAGGTGTTATAAAGTAACACCTACCTTTGTGGCTGAGTAGGTAGGTATCACAAACTAAGCTCTAAGTTTTCACACCCGAGGTCCTCCATTTAAATGGCCAGTAGACAATTACTTTTTTTCCTATTGAAAAAAAAAGTAAAATATTAATTTGGCCTGTGCCCTGCCTGCCTTCTAATTTTCATAAAAATAAATTCAGTCAACAACATCACAATATAAATTCACACAGAAAAAAATAATTAAAATACACACACAAAATTTCCAAAATATCAACACAGCTTCTGATATGCTGATGCTACTAAAAAAGTCATTTTACCAGCAGTTGGAAACAGATCTACAGTAGACCAGCAATTTGAAACAGCTCTACAATATAAGTACTTACCTGAAATTGGAAAACTTTTGAAAAACAGAAAGTACCTATGGATATTGAAACTTCTAGAAGAAATCCTCCAAATTACAAACAGTACAAAGAAGACATCTCAAATTTCAAGAAAATATGAATCTCCAAAATTTTAGAAGAAATCCTCAAAATTCCAGAAAGTAAAATGATTTGAAATTTACAACAAACACTTAAAATTCCAAAAGGTAAAGATCCTAAATTCAAAAGAAACCTTCGAAATTATACCTAGAAGTTATGAAGATTCTAAATTTAGAAGATATCATCAAAATTAAAGAAGGTACAAAGAACCTAAATTCAAAAGAAACCATCAACGTACGTACAGCTGAATAACTGATAACCACTAAGTACGTACAACTCACTTATCCTTGGTCATTTGAAGCTTGAGATACTCAAATTACCCATGGCTGGTTTGGCTGGTACTATGCTACGAGTACAAGTACCTAGGGACTTACCTATTTAGCTTCCTACCATTTTGCGTATTGAGGGGGTTTTTTAGGGCTCTTTTATGCCCGATCTTACTTACCTCAGAGAGTTTTCAGTTGATCAAGAGTTCAAGAAATACTAGCCTGTGTTAATCAAATGGGTAATTTCAAAGAAACCCCTTAACACTCTTTTCAATAATCGTAAGATCGGCTATTGTAAGTGGGCAGGGTTCTCCTGAAAGAGAGGAATTTTAATTGTGTTAGGAATATAAATGCTTGTCACAAATGTCGTTCCCCGCTCAATTCACTACGCTATATTTTATGTCTTGACTTGGACTCGAACCACCAACCTCCAGATCCAGAGGTTGTGGTGTTCTCCTGAAGGAGCTCTTCCATTCAATCACTTTTTTTTTTTTTTTACTGTGGGCTTTCTTATAAGTAAAGCGTTGTTTTGTTTCACTTTGAGCCTTTTTTCAATAAAAGTCTGCAATGAACATACATAATGGCATACATAAAACGTCACTAGACACTTGGCCTTTCAGTTTTCAGTCTATTTTGATGCAATCAGCACAAACTATGTATTATTGTTTGCTGACTTGAGGCACGACGAATACTCGGTATTTGGTGTATTGTCAGCAGGACTGGTAAACTTGGTATCCTGCTAATTCCATAGTCAGGTGTCTGGTTACATTCGGAATATTGGAAAGTATGTTTCAAAAGTTACAGCAACCTACGTTCTAGCCTAGTTCAGTGCGTTTCACATGTGCGAAGAGAAGTGCAAAATGCAAGTTATGTCCCCTGTACTTTGGTCAAATTATTTCAAATATGTAGATATTGTAGATGTAAAAAATGCCATTTTCACAAATACTTAGCACAAATTTTTGATTTTTCACAAAAAGATAATATCTTGATAGAAGAATAGATACTATGTCTATTTATTCTTAAAAAGACATGGGTAGAGCACAAATTTTTGATTTTTCACAAAAACATATTTTGAAAGAAAATGAAATGCAGTTTCTTTGTGTTATTATATCACAACTTTGGTGCTCACTGCAGCATTGTAGGATTTTCCCAATATCTCGATAATCCTAACATCCAATGTTCACCTACCATGCTGACACCGGTCGCTATGCGCATTTATATGCCATAGCTACTCATTTTCCTCACGAGGCTGAGTGGGCCCCGCAACATCCAGTCACGGAATCAATCATTTGCATGATACAAATTTCTTGACCCCGCCGGGAATCGAACCCGGGTCTCCCACGTGCAAGGCGAGTGCAGTGACCACTACGCCATGGGAGATATCTTGAAAGAAGAATAGATAGTGTGAGTATGTTTCAAAAGTTACTGCAACCTACGTTCTAGCCTAGTTCAGTGCGTTTCACATGTGCGAAGAGAAGTGCAAAATGCAAGTTATCTCCCATGTACTTTGGTCAAATTATTTCAAATGTGTAGATGTAAAAAATGCCATTTTCACAAATACTTAGCACAAATTTTTGATTTTTCACAAAAAGATAATATCTTGAAAGAAGAATAGAAGAACATGGGTAGCGCGACACGGGTAAAAGGGTTTGTCAGGCGAAATTTAATCCTTTGCCGATAAGGTTGCATGATACAAATTTCTTGACCCCGCCGGGAATCGAACCCGGGTCTCCCGCGTGCAAGGCGAGTGCAGTGACCACTAAGCCATGGGAGATATCTTGAAAGAAGAATATACGTAGATAGTGTGTCTAATTTTCTATTCATTCTTAAAAAGACATGGGTAGCGCGACACAAGTAAAAGGGTTTGTCAGGCGAAATTAATCCTTTGCCGATAAGGTTCATTCGCGGAAATGCTGGCTTTCTCCTATCCTGTCCTCCTTTTATCTTCTTGGGCTTTATTAAACTTCTTGGGAAGAAAAAAAAACCTGCCTCAGTACCTACCTATTGGGTGGGCCAAATCCGGACGAAAAATTAAAATTTCTCTTAAATTTCCTGAAAACGAGAATAAGGAAAATGAACACCCTGTATTGTCCAAACTCATTGTAAAATTTGAAGGTGATTTTCGAGACAGCCTGTAGACCTGACTCAGTACTTACCTATTGTATTGTGTACGTATCTTAGCTTGCCCATAGGTTAAACCCTCCAAATTCCAGAAGGTATGAAGATCCTAAATTCAAAAGAATCCATTAAAATTCCAGAAGGTACGAATATCCTAAATTCAAATGAAACCCTCCAAATTCCAAAAGGTATGAAGATCCTAAACTCAAAAGAAACCATCAAAATTCCAGAAGTTACGAATACCTATCCTAAATTCAAAAGAAAACATCAAAATTCCAAAGAAACTCTCAAAATTCCGGAAGGTATGAAGATCCTAAATTCAAAAGAAACCATCAAAATTCCAGAAGGTACGAAGATCCTAAATTCAAAAGAAAACATTAAAGTTCCAAAGAAACCCTCCAAACTCCATAAGGTATGAAGATCCTAAATTTTAAAAGAAACCATCAAAATTCCAAAAGTTGTGAAGATCCTAAATTCAAAAGAAAACAAAGGTATGAAATATCCTAAATTCAAAAGATACCATCAAAATTCCAGAAGGTACGAATATCCTAAATTCAAAAGAAACCATCAAAGTTCAAAGAAACCCTCCAAATTCCAGAAGGTATGAAGATCCTGAATTTTAAAAGAAACCATCAAAATTCCAGAAGGTACGAATATCCTAAATTCAAAAGATACCATCAAAATTCCAGAAGGTACGAATATCCTAAATTCAAAAGAAACCATCAAAGTTCTTCAATGAAAATTCAAATTCCATTGACGTTTCTGTGAGTTGAAAATGACAATCAGCAACTATCGTGTGGAATCGAGCATTTTTAACCCATTTCTGTGAAGGTCTAGGAATTTTAACCCATTGTTAATTGAGGAAAAAAATCGACGTTTAGAGACCCCTTGTACCGGAAAATATTGGCCATAAAATTAAACCGGAAAATTTTGGGGCAAGAAGAAATATGACCCAAGCCACACTATTTTCCTTTCAGAATTTTCAGGTTGTAACGGTTGGTAATGTGGAAATGATACAATACCTGACAATGGTCCATTTCCCGATTCCCCATCATTTACCACCATGAAAATTCCAAAAGAAAATTACAGCTTTGTCCACCTCTATGGCTGACTGGTTAAGAGTACTAACTCCCAATCCGAAGGCAGTGGGTTCGAACCCCGGCCGGAACAAATTTCTTCATTGTGGGGCCATTTTCTCCACCTCATGTGACGGACCTCTGGAAAATTGACCACCGTTCCATTCAGTTTCTATTAGAGCAGTGGTCAATTTTCCAGTGCTCAGTGGTTAGTTTCCCGAAAAGAAAATACACCCTTTTTAGCCAACTTTTATCGATTATAGTCAATCGGCCGTAGGTATTGTATCTTGGATGGCCATCTTTTCCCACAGAAAAAAAGAAAGTCCAACCTTTATGTTAACACCTAGGTATTTTCACTAGAGAAAAAAACTCCTTATCTCTTTATCTAGAATCTAGACCTAATACCTGTTTAAGGTAGGGGAACCTATATCAATTCTCAACTTCGATACCTATTACCTACGATACCTACCTTATTCCACTTCTATCTTTCCCCCCACCTCATTCCTAGATAAGACTCCTCCTCGGGGTAATAGTTAATAGCTCTATTAATTGTTAATTTTATACACCACTTGAGTCGGTTTTAATTTTTCTACCATAGGTATAACTCTAGAGGAAAGTTGTCGTGCCAAGTCAGTTTCTAGTGAACCGTGCCAGTGATAGGATCAGGAAAATTTTCCCAAGTGATTTTTTTTTTTGTTTGGTTTAGTTTAGTTTTTTTTTATATCAATCATCAATTTTTAGTTGGAAAGAAGGTCGTGTTTGAAAGTCGGTTTTCATTTGTGAACGAGAAAGAAGGTAAGATTTTCTGTACTGGTTTTTATTTACGTGCTTACCTATTTCCTTTTTAAGTATTAGGCAATAATAGAAAGTAATAATATCAACAGACAGATCCCTACTTTAAAATGAGAAATAATTTAACAAAGTACCAAAAAATATTTCAAATAGTTATGGTTGTATTTTGGACCGGTCAATTACGACAGGTGTGTGACAGTTTTGACTGACGGGTATAAAACCTGTCGTGAGTGGCCGGCCTTAGCGTTAGGTAACAGGCAAAAAAAAAAAAAATCTGTTTGCAATCTGATGGGTTGATTTCAAAATTTTCCAAATCGGCCTTCACATTTTCCAGATCGGCCATCAACCACTCGACCACAAAGGTGAGCATGTTTGTTATATGTCCATAATATTTTCTGGAGTCTCTGGAGGATAGTCTCTAATTTTCAATTTTAATTTGAACATTATCAAATTTTCAAGTTGAAAATCAAATGAATTGCATTTAAGTAAGTAATTCATTTGGGAACACTTGAATCTATCAACGAATACTTGATTTCTATGACCCAATATTTCATCATATTATCTATTCCAATCCTCTTCAACATATCATATTTTACCACCATTAGCAGGTACCTATACTGAGACTTAAATATACAGGGTGTCCAAAAATGGACGTACCAAACTTAAAAGAAGCCTAGGTAGCTTGGAGGTTCTGGAGTCTCTGGAGGATAGTCTCTAATTTTCAATTTTAATTTGAACATTATCAAATTTTCAAGTTGAAAATCAAATGAATTGCATGTAAGTAATTCATTTGGGAACACTTGAATCTATCAACGAATACTTGATTTCTATGACCCAATATTTCATCATATTTATCTATTCCAAACCTCTTCAACATATCATATTTTACCACCATTAGTAGGTACCTACTACCTATACTGAGACTTAAATATACAGGGTGTCCAAAAATGGAGACCTTAAACAGGGAGTAGACCAGCTCAAGTCCCCCAACTAAACGGGGAGCATACCTACCAGCCGGAAATTTCCCTTGCTAAAGAATTAGCACAGTTGAGTGTGAAGGGCATCCATTCGTAAAATTTTGTAGCCAAAACCAAATGTCACCCCAAAAACGATCACCCTAGAGCTGATTGAGGGCTGACAAAAAACTCCGACCCCGTCTGAACCGAAGAAAAACAAATAAATGAAGTTTGTGATTAGGTTTGTTGTTTTAAATCAAATACTCTTAAATATTGACTTTAAATATTTATGAAGAAGCATGTGCATGACTTATGTAGTAATGTGCATGGTGATGCCTTACACTTGACTTTAGACCACGCTACGCCACTGCTTGGAGGTGAGCGCTCCTCTCTTATAAGCGTTAGGTCTCGGATTCGATGACCCCTGTTCGTAAAAAAAAGTCTTAATTTGACCTAGTAACTCTCGTTTTCAAAACCTTTAAAGTTAAAACACGTTAATTTTTTGGGACACCCTGTACATTCTATCTAGGAATTGGAGGGGGACCTTCCCAACGAATTTTTTATCGCTCAGTAAATACCATTAGCACCGCGAGATTCGATCCCAGTGCTGTCCAAACTTGGAACTTTTAGGATAACCGGGGTCCAATGGAAGGTTGGGAAGCAATAGACCAAACAGTGGTATACAAGGGAGGGGGAGGGGTGGATTTTTGGAGCCCGCCACATGTGTAGTAAATTAGAAAAACTAAAGTCCGAGGGGGACCCGGGCCCCCTAAATGCGGCCCTGGGTGTTAGTGCTTGTATACAAAACCTTAGAAGTTATTTAACATCCAAAATGGCATTTTTAACATCCTGGAAGTTCGAAACTGAATTGTCTTTTCAATCTTTAATCCTGGAAGATTTTTAACCTCTAAAGAAGTAAGACAAAAGACCTCCAAGAAGTACGACAAAGAAAGCACCTAATCGGACTAATTTTGAGCCACGTTTTTCCCGCGAGCCCCCTCAAGGCCCGCACTTTGACAAGCGCTGCTCCAAACAATATATCACCTGCTGATGGAATTTTGTCGTTCCAATATTACAAAGTAACATCACACTATCGCTGAGACAGCGTACAAGATAGAGGAACTCTAAGATTATTAACAAACTTTACAATAGCTCTCTACAGATAATATAATTTGTTAAACAAATAGAAGACGTCTCTCATAGCATATATCCTCTTTCTTTTATACCGAGTGGTCTGGGTGGGAACTTTCTGAGTGCACTCAGCCTCGTGAGGACAATAAAGATAGAAACACAATACTAACATGTTACTTGAGCTCCATGAGCTCATGTGGAGTCAGAAAGATATAGTTCAAAGTTTTCCCACAATTTTTCAGTAGGTGATTTCGTTCATGATAGATAGCCTCACTGCCCTCACGTCACGTGAGATAGTAGTGTGTTTCTAGTTTCTACCTTGAGAACATGTGATGGACCTTTTTTTTTTTTTTAAAAAAAAAAAGGAGATTGTGTGTTAGATTTGCTACCAACAGTACCAACCCTACCCTTCCTACTAGCAGCATCATAAAAATATTATGCCACAATACATTGAGCGATGGTTTATCCTTGATGATGAAATAATCCACGCCATTTGTATATCACACGGAACGGAATGCAATATCTTATAAGTGCCAACTGTGGAAATGTAGTTGTCTCTCCATTGATGACAAAAGTTTCCGACAATGCAGGTAGATCAGACAGTGTGGCTTCAATAGAGCGAAAAGAGTTGTGTATTTTCCTTTCGGGAAACTTTCGGAAACGGAAAACCGGTTGCCTATGGAAACTGAAAGTACTAATAGGAAATCCAAGATGGCGCGCCATCGGGGTCGATTCCCTTTCCATTTTTTTCGATTTATCGAGGTATTGTCATTTTTTCGATGCTTCTTACCGATTACTATGAAATAATCGCCTTAAAAAAAGCAAAAATCTTTTGAAACAGTAGGATTCATTACCATCTAATTTAAGATCACCCAATACTAAAAAACCCCCCCGAATATAAATTTAAAAAAAAAAAAAAAAAAAAAAAAAAAAAAAAAAACGACAGCTCTCAAGTCTCCCATATAATTTATAGGCAGAATAAGTAGTAGATATATTAAGTATGGTGAAATAGTCGAGAAATAATACTGAAAGCCGTGCACTATCGCCATTGAGACAGGTTGAATGGCAGAGCACATGTGTTTGCAATTATCTTGTGGTCACACACATTGGAGTGTTTTTTTATTTTCCAAGTGTAAAGTTGATGTCTCTGTGTGGTAAAACTTGAGACATGACTGCCGCCTTAAGTTTAGCATGTCTTGTTTAGACTTTCATAGCATAGCGTACTCTTATTATGGCTGGATCAATGGTCCAGTGGATCACAGTACATATTTCTGAAAACCATTTACCTACTATTTATTTGGTGACATTAAAAGAAATATGATGCCAGGATAGTTCTATGGTGGTCCATAGAATAGACGCGGTCAAACTTTCTTGACTTGGCGGGGCGGAGCGCTACCGCGCTCCTTAATTACCTGATCAGCAAATGTGACCCTAGAAAACTGACACCATCAGAATTGGTAAATGTCGGCCCAACCTGTTTAAAAGTTGAGGTCATTGTCAAAAAATTGTATACCCATTACCCAATGAACAAGACTTTATTGAAATTGCTGAAAAAAAAGACTGGCGAAAGTCCTAATTCTTTCTAAAAGGCTCTTTCGTCAGGGACTTTTCAGTCCTATGCTGGACCACTGGCAGTCCAAGTGAACTATTTGTAACTGTGTGTATCTGTGGAGACAGCCAGAACTGAAAGAGCCAATTCCCACGTTAGAAAGTTGGCGATTTCTGGGGCATACTGTAATTGTGCGCGAGTGTGATTGTGTGTACATGACATATTCACATATTCTACATAGCTTGGTGTTTTATCACCGCACCAGGATGTGGGATATTGCGTAAAACTACCTATCTACAGTATCTACCTGCTTGACGCTACCGACTGTATGTGAGAAAATTGAAACGTATGTGAGTATTTAGAGAGCAGTACCTACATACACTGCTTCAAGCTAGATACAACGAACATTCGTACTAGGTAAAAAAAAAGTAATAGAAAGTAAAAATGGGACTATATAATAAAATAAACGAGACCTTGTTTAGACTGCTGGGGTAAAGGGACTTTTTAGTCTCATTCGAGCAGGATATAAACAAGGTAGCTACATTCTATTTTACATAGAATACATAGATACCTACATACGTCTTAATGTCCTAAAATCCTGTTTGTTTGGCGATACAATAAAATTTAGTTGCCCATGCAAAAGTAGGTATAGTAGGTCTACAAAAATTCTCTGTTCTCATGGCTTTTGATTTGACTTGAATTTTTGACACCCTAACTCCTGACCCTCATGGAGTTTTTGTTTAGCCCTAAATTTTCACCACCTAGCGTACCTAGCGATTTATACCCTCCCCTAAATCTACATTGCCTAAGCTTCCTGTTATAGGTTAGAAGGTTATCTGTATTTCCTCCCTAGCATTCCATTTCCGTGGTTCAGTTCTAGGGTTTCTTTCTTGGGGTCGTGAGTTCACAGCCCTCTTGAACCTCGAAAACATGTAAATAATAATTTAATAATAATGATAAAAACTTCCCACGGCGTAGCACTGCCCCCCTCCTTTCCTGGCTTTTAATAACATACATGGTTCTCCTGAAGTTCTTCCACGCTTCCACCCAATATCTGGTACCATAATTTTAAAGGCGACCGACACAGTGTCTATGTACAGTATTGTACAGAAAACAGAAACCTATAACTTCAATCGTCACAATAGATTCTGGAATCGAATGGGACATTATTGCTATTAAAATGACCTAATGACTAATTAATGCCAAGTGAAATAGTCCGTGTGTTCGTTTAATTTTAAAACACCCTGTATAGTTCTTTTGTTTTTCAACCATTAATACCAAACTTGAACAAATAAGCACGTTCTGCAATTGCTTCAATGATTAAAAAAGTTAACTATAAACTATAATAAAAAAGCATAGAGTTCAGAAAATAGCATAGGGGTAGTGGCGTACCACTTGTTTTATGGAAAGGTGACCACAGACGTTTAGTTGTAACTTCGTCAGGTTATAGCTCAACGTCTATGGCCACCTTGAGGGGCAGAAAATTCATGTTGGTCGAGTGGTTGATGTGATATTGTGATAGACCTATGTAGGTACCTACATATGTAGGTACCTGCCTATGTAGGTACCTATCTACCTACCTATATAGTGCTTATTTATACTGCTCGCATAGGACTGAAAAGTCCCTTTACTCCAGCAGTAGGCTACTGCTATTATTGTGGTCAAATTATCGAATTTTATTGAGGATGAAAATACACAACTCTTTTCGCTCTATTGAAGCCACACTGTCTGATCTACCTGCATTGTCGGAAACTTTTGTCATCAATGGAGAGACAAACTATATTTCCACAGTTGGCACTATAAGATATTGCATTCCGTGTGATATACAAATGGCAAGGATTATTTCATCATCAAGGATAAACCATCGCTCAATGTATTGTGGCATAATATTTTTATGATGCTGCTAGTAGGTACGGTAGGGTTGGTAGGTACTGTTGGTAGCAAATCTAACACACAATCTCCTTTATTTTTTTTTTAAAAAAAAAAAGGTTCATTTCATGCAATGGCAATAATGGCATCCAGAAAGTTCCATACAGTCCCATAACATTAGAACCCAGTACCCAAATACTCGTATGTACAAGTACATTTTCAGTGCCTACTAGGTCCCCCCCCCTTTTCCCAAAACGAAAACAATTATCCAACCCGTACATAAAACCATGTAGCAACAATATTGCACGATGAGCAGAGCACATATTGGGTTATCATTTGTACATATTAGGAAACACGTTTTCCACACATACCTCCCTAATATAACCTAATACGAATACCATTCAGACGTAGGTTTGGTTCCATAGAATCCTTAGTACTAATGGTATGATGTATCCACAATTCCACAGCCAAAGCATGAGTAAACCCTTGTTTCAAACAAAACATCATACTGACAGTCTCCAAAACTCACAACACACAAGCTTTCTTATGTGATTCAACATTTGAACAATTTGAGTCCTCCAAACTGAGTAATTTGGGCAAGGTGGCTTGCGCAACCATTTTTGCACAAGTGAATCGTAGCGTGTGTTACGCAGGCTTGAACTTTGCACAAGCCAAAAAAACTTCTCCTGTGTTCCTCTCACAGTTTTGTGCAAACCGAGCCAGTTTGTCCTTATCTAAATGAGCAATACACTAAAGTATGTATACATATCAGTAAGCGGTTGGGTAAAACAGCTTCTTCAAAAAGAGCCCTGCGAATTCAAATAAAACCCAACCAAACGATTATAATAATAGCAAAGAATAATTTACCCATATTATAAACATGAAGAGGGCACCCAGGGTACAGGTGTTTCGAAAAAAAAAGGAAGAAAAAAACTTGAAACAATGTATCACATAATGCACCTATCTTCTGAACTGGTTAAGGTTAGGACGGGTGAAAAACACATCCATGTTGCCAAGGAAGGGGTCACAAAACAATATATGAGGGTCACAGGTGTTACCCAAAAATTATAAGGGGGGCAGGTCCTGGTAACCACCGGTGTTTGCTTTAGATAAGGTGGTTTACTCATGCTTTGGCTGTGAAATTGTGGATACATCATATCATTAGTACTAAGGATTCTATGGAACCAAACCTATGTCTGAATGGTATTCGTATTAGGTTATAATTCTTTTCCAGTCCGCTCTCTTATGTACCTCATTTCCACATACATAGCTGGTATTCGTTCACACAGTTGTCCCTTTTCTTCTTTGGTTTACCTATTGCTCTCTTTCCTTCAACTTCTATTGACAACTTCACCACCGAGGCAGGTTACCTTTTCTCCCAAGAGTTCCACTCATAATGCTCTTGCTCTCCGCCACTTGGTATCCACTAGGCAGTCAACTCAACAGTCAATAGGTTTAGGTTTCTCCGCGTATGTAATCTATGTGTACGAACAAGCGTATATGGTTTTGAGAAATGAAATAAATGTGTTTTTGCAATCGTCAGCGAAGTAAACAATGCAAGCTCGGAATACAATGCCTTGACTTGGGACCCGTCACACACGATACGATTTTTCGTACCTCTTACCTTATACACACTATTTTTCGTACGTTCTTTACAAAGAAATTTTACATTGTTACGTGCTAGTCTAGTTAGCTTGGTGGGTAGCACGTCTTGTCTTGTAAGCGCTAGGTCGCGGGTTCGATTCCCACCTGGTGCGCTTGTAAGCGCTAGGTCGCGGGTTCGATTCCCACCTGGTGCGGATTTTATCTTTCTCGGAACGGCTTGCTTTCTCCTATCCTGTCCTCCTTGCCCCTTTGATTTCTGGACTATAAGATCTCCGTTGTTACAGCTGGTATTAAACCTTCACACGACTTTCTATTACATTTGCGGAATACGTATAAAAAAAAAAAAAAAAAAATGTCAAAATTTTTCCAAGTCCCAAGCCGCCAATATTTTGTATACCCATTTTAACCTGTAGTACGTACGTAATGACTATGGGCTAAACATTTCCTTATTTGACATCAGGGGGTCCCGTACTAAATTTCATCGCTCTACGACAAACCGTTCATGAGATATTTTGTATACCACCTTTTCCCATTTAAACCTGTAGTACGTATGTACAGACCATGGGCTAAAAATCACTTTTTTGACATCAGGGGATCCCAAAACGGATATTTCCAACCATTTCCCGATTTTGAAACTTTGGACCGATTGCAATTCTTTCATTACTAGTATAGCTCGCTATACTGTAGTTATAGAAAGTAAACAAGCTGGGTCCGTCCCTCCGGGAATTTTTTAGTCCGTATAGTTTATTCGATCGTGATTAGAGAAAATCAGTACCTATGTACCTACCTAATTTGTTTAATATTCAGTTTATTATCATTCTTGATTTGATTTTTTGAATTTACTTTCATGTAATGATTTAAAAACCAAATTGTTACAGTCGCGTCCTTGGACCATACCGATATATCATACCAAATTTCATCGCTTTACGACAAACCGTTCTTGGGATATTTTGTATACCACCTTTTCCCATTTAAACCTGTTGTACGTACGTACAGACCATGGGCTAAAAATCCCTTTTTTGACATCAGGGGGTCCCAAAACGGATATTTCCAACCATTTCCCGATTTTGAAAATTTGGACCGATTGCAATACTTTCATTACTAGTATAGCTCGCTATACTGTAGTAATAGAAAGTAAAAAAGGGAAAAATCATCGGTTTGTGACGGAACTTTCAAATAAAAAGCTAGGACACTCCGAAAACAAAAGTTTGTGCATTCGCAGAACTTGCCGTACTTATTGGGTCACCATATAATTCTCGCCTGGGTAACAATACAAAAGAACCTATTCAACCTAACGGTTTTGTCAGAACTTTTTCGCTTCGAAGCTTTAAAGAGCGCGATTCTTTTGTTAACGTGGTGGGTCATTATGGCCATTGATAATTAAAAAAAAAAGAACAAAAGTTTTACCAAGCTCTGTATGTAAAATGGTGTGTTTTATGAAGAGCTTTTTTTCTCTTTGAAACCTGCAACTCAATATAACCTGTCAGAACTTTTTCGCTTCGAAGCTTTAAAGAGCGCGATTCTTTTGTTAACGTGGTGGGTCATTATGGCCATTGATAATTAAAAAAATAATAATAATAAATAAAAAGAGCAAAAGTTTTATCAAGCTCTGTATGTAAAATGGTGTGTTTTATGAAGAGCTTTTTTTTCTCTTTGAAACCTGCAACTCAATATAACCTGAATAATTTCCCATCATATCCGGATTTTAGGAGGTTTGATAGAGAGAGCTGTAACAACGGAAGTCTGATCGTTTTTAAATCGAAGAGAGGGGGACAAGAGAGAACGCCAGACATTCCAAGAAAAAAGTAAAACTTAAAAAGAAATGGAAATTTTTCATGAAATTTAGACATTTTCTTTTAATGGGTAAATATTAGCCTGTTTGTGTACCCCAAGTCTACAGTTCTCAAAAAAAAAAAAAAAAATAGGTAGTCTGAAAAATACCTCGTCGTTTTTGTGTTACAGACCCCCCTCGCGCGGAGTTTTCAGTCGGCGGTCGACAATGACACGTGGGGCGACTTTGATGCCGACGATTCTGCCGCCCCCAATCGAAACGCCGGTGGCGGCTCAGGCATGCTCTTCCCGGGCGGCGATTTTGAGTTTGACGACGACAAGGAAACGACGCAAAACGAGTTGAGCGCTCTGCGGCAGAAAATCGAACTGCTCGAGAAAGAAAACGAGGACCTGCTCCGAACGACGGCGGAAATACCCGATCTCCGATCCCGAATCAAGCAGCTCCACAAGGAAAACAATCTGGTGAGTCTTATTTTCTTTTCCAGGTATATCATACAAAATGTACTGCCATGATTTACACTCGTATTTATGAACAAGAATGATCGTTTTAGATCAGTCTCAAGTCAAAATTGACCAATCAAATGCCTTGAGACTATGCTTAGCACGAACTTAAGAGCCAGCATTTTGTTCATAAATATGGGTGTAATTTATTTACTGTAGGCTTTAAAAAGTGCATTTGGAAAAGGGAAATATTGTTTTCGGTGTCAAATTTTTGAAAGATACGTCCGTTTTGAAGCCTCCTAATTGTATTTTCCTTGTATTTCTCTTATTTTCGAAGTCCGATGTCATACCTTCGTGTGATGTATGATACTATGATGTACTCTAAATATGAACCTCTAAAACCATCTTTTTTCGTCTTCGGACTTAGTTTCAATTGAAGATACGACTGGGTCACTGATGGATTGAGATGGGCTTGGGGGCTTTATGTTTTTTTCTCCGCCCATTTTATCCATAAAGATACTACTTACCCTGTACTGAAATTTCGTCTCTCTTACGTCCACTTGAAGAACTCATTAAAATTCCTTTGCTATAAAAATAGAAAGTAATAAAATAAATAAAACTGTTTTTCTGTTTCAGTTAATCAAATCCACTGACAAGTTTGAGCGAGAGGTCGAAAGTTCGAAGAAGTTACTGGGTAAAATATGCACATTTCATTATTCAACTTAAAGATTCCCACATGGCCTTGTTGCTTAGATGCTTAGTGTGCAAATAAATAAATAATTTAAAGATTCCGCTATCTGGATGGGTGACCATCTGGGTAATCTCATATTGCTTTCTTTTCCAGCCCCACTCAGGCAGGGTGAGGTTCATATGAGGAGGTTGGTAATGCGGGTATCTTGTCACCAAATGGAGGAGTAAAACCCCCGTCACACCAAAGACCTTCGCAGTTATACTGTGATGAGCCATTAGCGTTACCTTGGTTGGTGTCTCAACCGGTGACTATTTGGGACAACACCTGCTGGTTAAATTAAATAAGAGCTGTACTGCTGTGATGCCCACAAAGTCGTGAAGAGGCTCTTGCTTCGAAATCTACATACCAATTAATTTATTTTTCAGTAAAACCCCCGTCACACCAAAGACCTTCGCAGTTATACTGTGATGAGCCATTAGCGTTACCTTGGTTGGTGTCTCAACCGGTGACTGTTTGGGACAACACCTGCTGGTTAAATTAAATAAGAGCTGTACTGCTGTGATGTCCACAAAGTCGTGAAGAGGCTCTTGCTTCGAAATCTACATACCAATTAATTTATTTTTTATTTTATCTAGATGAGCAGCAAGAATCCATTGTACGATTGGAGTCCCAAGTCAGTCAATTGCAAAATGAGTTGGTAAGTCCAGGAAAATGATGGTTACAACTTATCCTAAAAATCGGACTTAAGAATCGAAAAATATTGACTACTTTGCGTTATCACAGTGCGGGGTGACAGGGGAAGGTTCTGTATAAAATAGAACAGAATAGAATATATCCTGTTTATCAAATCAAATCGTGAATTATTTGTGGTAAAGCAGAGAGCTTTTCAAAACTTTTGTGGGTACCACAGCATTACTAAGTGAATCCTTTACTATTGATTCTCATTGATCATCAATGTTTTTACTCTGGTAATGCCACCACTGGTCGCTACTCGATTAAAATAGCTACTCAATTGTCCTCTGAGGCTGAGTGCACTCCGAACTGCAAGCACAGAGCCGAATTTGTGACCAAACTTACCTTCTTTATCAGTTTGCATGGCGTTATCAGACGAAGGCGGGGGTACTTGGGATGTAGAAGCAGAGGCAATTTTCTCATTAGCCTTGGTAAGTTGCTCATTAGTCGCAGTAAGTTGCTCATTTGCCGTGGTAAGTTGCTCGTTAGCTGCGGTAAGTTGCTCATTAGCCGCAGTTAGTTTATCGTTAGCCGCCGCCAATTGGTCTCGGAGGGCGGCATTTTCTTCAAGCAGGGCGGCATTACGTCTGTCGGCGTCCCGTTTGGAATCCATGAGGTCTTCTGTAATCAGAGTGGGCGAGAGTTTGTTCATGAAACCCGGCTTAGGTGTTGTTTACAGCATACAGATTTAAATCGGAACACTTAAAAGGGTACCCGAAATTATTCTCAAGCAATTTAAATTAATTGGTATGTAGATTTCGAAGCAAGAGCCTCTTCACGACTTTGTGGACATCACAGCAGTACAGCTCTTATTTAATTTAACCAGCAGGTGTTGTCCCAAACAGTCACCGGTTGAGACACCAACCAAGGTAACGCTAATGGCTCATCACAGTATAACTGCGAAGGTCTTTGGTGTGACGGGGGTTTTACTCCTCCATTTGGTGACAAGATACCCGCATTACCAACCTCCTCATATGAACCTCACCCTGCCTGAGTGGGGCTGGAAAAGAAAGCAATATGAGATTACCCAGATGGTCACCCATCCAGATAGCGGAATCTTTAAATTATTTATTTATTTGCACACTAAGCATCTAAGCAACAAGGCCATGTGGGAATCTTTAAGTTGAATAATGAAATGTGCATATTTTACCCAGTAACTTCTTCGAACTTTCGACCTCTCGCTCAAACTTGTCAGTGGATTTGATTAACTGAAACAGAAAAACAGTTTTATTTATTTTATTACTTTCTATTTTTATAGCAAAGGAATTTTAATGAGTTCTTCAAGTGGACGTAAGAGAGACGAAATTTCAGTACAGGGTAAGTAGTATCTTTATGGATAAAATGGGCGGAGAAAAAAACATAAAGCCCCCAAGCCCATCTCAATCCATCAGTGACCCAGTCGTATCTTCAATATCTACCGAAGCCCACTGTTCAAGATTGGAAGCCGCCACTCAAAGACAGATTACGCCCAGCCCTAGCTGTTTAAGAACTTGTGACGTCACCTCAGGCCCTAGCTGTTTAAGAACTTGTGACGTCACCCCAGGCCCTAGCTGTTTAGGAGCTTGTGAAGTCACCTCAGGCCCTAGCTGTTTAAGAACTTGTGACGTCACCCCAGGCCCTAGCTGTTTAGGAGCTTGTGAAGTCACCTCAGAAAAGTCGCCCCACGTGTCATTGTCGACCGCCGACTGAAAACTCCGCGCGAGGGGGGTCTGTAACACAAAAACGACGAGGTATTTTTCAGACTACCTATTTTTTTTTTTTTTTTGAGAACTGTAGACTTGGGGTACACAAACAGGCTAATATTTACCCATTAAAAGAAAATGTCTAAATTTCATGAAAAATTTCCATTTCTTTTTAAGTTTTACTTTTTTCTTGGAATGTCTGGCGTTCTCTCTTGTCCCCCTCTCTTCGATTTAAAAACGATCAGACTTCCGTTGTTACAGCTCTCTCTATCAAACCTCCTAAAATCCGGATATGATGGGAAATTATTCAGGTTATATTGAGTTGCAGGTTTCAAAGAGAAAAAAAGCTCTTCATAAAACACACCATTTTACATACAGAGCTTGGTAAAACTTTTGTTCTTTTTTTTTTAATTATCAATGGCCATAATGACCCACCACGTTAACAAAAGAATCGCGCTCTTTAAAGCTTCGAAGCGAAAAAGTTCTGACAAAACCGTTAGGTTGAATAGGTTCTTTTGTATTGTTACCCAGGCGAGAATTATATGGTGACCCAATAAGTACGGCAAGTTCTGCGAATGCACAAACTTTTGTTTTCGGAGTGTCCTAGCTTTTTATTTGAAAGTTCCGTCACAAACCGATGATTCCGCAAGCCCAAGTTCGAGTGTACGATCCTTTGAAACCACAAGATCTGAGCCCGTCTGGTACCGTTCACTCTCTAATGAAACCCTTGGTTCTGACTTAACATCATTCCAAGTCAATCCCAAAATTTACCCCATTGAAACCTCGGGCGATGAAACCCATGGTACATGCTCAACACCTTTCCAAGTCAACCCCACAGTACACCCCGTTGAAATCTCTGATCCCTGTATCACACTCTTCAAAGGTACCAACTCCCGTCCAAATCCCAACACAGTTTTGAAAGCTGCCACCTCCAATTCAAACTCAACATCCCCTATTCGGTCTCTTCCGACTGCAAACCTTATTCACATCCACAACCAATGTTCCGGCTCGGTCCAAGTGTCCCATTCGCGCCCTATCGAGGTGGAAAGCCAATGTTCGCGCTGTTGGAAACTCCCTCAACCGTCACAGTCGGTCGATAGACAGCGTTTGGTCGATAGCGAACGGACACTCCAACGGTCGATCGATAGACTGGGTTCCATCGAAAGCGAACCCCCTGATGGGGTTCAGATCATTACAATTCCCGATCTTCCCGAAGGAATGGAACTCAAAATCTACCCCGACTCTTGTCCATGTTGTAAAACTAGGGAGCCCATCGACCCTCATGTAACGTATGACGGAACTCATATTAGCTTGTACTACGGAGCGCTCAAGTTTAAACTGAACGCTGAGACGTGTTGTTGTGAAAGGAAAAGCTGATGATGTTACCGTTCATCTGAATAAAACTGGACGAAATTTTCAAATAATACCTTTTTTTAACATGGATATTTTTCTATCTATGATATAAAAAAAAGAGGTTTGTGAGAGGAAACTTTAACCGCTAAGGTCTTACTGTCCCGAAATCGAAGAGAGAAGGAAGACAGGATAGGGGAAACCCAGGCGTTCTGAGAACGAACCTTATCCCTTGAGGATAAAATCCGCTCCGTGCGGGAATCAAACCCGCGGCCTCGGACAATGAGGTGTCAGTCATATTAGTAAGTATATGACTGACGTGCTACTCAGTGTTAGAGGCAAATCAGCCACGGGTTCTACAGAAACATACGTCCAGTGAGATAGCAAGCTGGTAACGTGGTAATATCAATCAATATAGTCAAAGCTGGTAATCGGTATACCTCAGTCGATAGTGCAATGAAATCCAAGTATCGATAGAGAACTTCTAGGAAAACTCGAAACACCAAATGAAACCTGAAACCCTCTCGAAGTTCCTAAAGCCTAATCTGAACCGAATTTCAAAATGGCCGCCGACCTGGAGACTTGCTGATAGTACAATTTTTCGAATACAATTGGAATTTTATCGTTTGCTAATAGCTGTACTAGAACCAGGGCCGTATTTAGCCCGGGCCCCCTCGCCCCCCCTCGGGCTTCATTTTTCTCCTTTTCTTTAGGCGAGATTCTTAATTGTTTTAGCGGCTTTAGCTTTCGCCGAATGGCAATAGCAGAATAAAGAAAAGATGTCTTTTTGTATCTGCTATACACCGGGGTGATGTTCTCTAGCTCTAGTCATGTTAAAGTGGCTGGCTCGTTCTGAACCGCAGTCAACCATCGTGAGGACGTGCTTGGTCTTTAAAAGCAGAGAGAACCCTTTGAAAACTGCCAGCTAGCTAGGCTGATTAGGGTTAGCTGTTCTCCTCCCTGTTTATAGTCCCACAGCCAGACGCTATAGTCTACTCACTGTTTTCAGTACGTCCCCTAGCCAGACAAGCCCCTCAAGGTGGCCATAGACGTTGAGCTATAACCTGACAAAGTTACAACTAAACGTCTGTGGTCACCTTTCCACAAAACAAGTGGTACGCCACTACCCGTATGCTAGCCTGGGGTGACGTCACAAGCTCCTAAACAGCTAGGGCCTGGGGTGACGTCACAAGCTCGTAAACAGCTAGGGCCTGGGGTGACGTCACAAGTTCTTAAATAGCTAGGGCTGGGCGTGATCTGTCTTTGAGTGGCGGCTTCCAATCTTGAACAGTGGGCTTCGGTAGATATTGAAGATACAGTTCTGCGAATGCACAAACTTTTGTTTTCGGAGTGTCCTAGCTTTTTATTTGAAAGTTCCGTCACAAACCGATGATTTTTCCCTTTTTTACTTTCTATTACTACAGTATAGCGCTATACTAGTAATGAAAGTATTGCAATCGGTCCAAATTTTCAAAATCGGGAAATGGTTGGAAATATCCGTTTTGGGACCCCCTGATGTCAAAAAAGGGATTTTTAGCCCATGGTCTGTACGTACGTACAACAGGTTTAAATGGGAAAAGGTGGTATACAAAATATCCCAAGAACGGTTTGTCGTAAAGCGATGAAATTTGGTATGATATAGCTGTTTAGGAGCTTGTGACGTCACCCCAGGCCCTAGCTGTTTAGGAGCTTGTGACGTCACCCCAGGCCCTAGCTGTTTAGGAACTTGTGACCTTTCTCCCGGCCCTAGCTGTTTAAGAAAATGTGACGTCACCCCAGGCCCTAGCTGTTCAAGAACTTGTGACGTCACCCTAGGCCCTAGCTGTTTAGGAGCTTGTGAAGTCACCTCAGGCCCTAGCTTGTTAGGAACTTGTGACCTTTCTCCCGGCCCTAGCTGTTCGAGACATTGTGATCTCGCTCCCGGCCCTAGCTGTTTAAGAAATTGTGACGTCGCCCCAGGCCCTAGCTGTTCAAGAACATGTGACGACACCCCAGGCCCTAGCTGTTCAAGAAAATGTGACGACACCCCCGGCCCTAGCTGTTGGCGAACCCGTGATCTCAATCCCGGCCCTAGCTGTTTAAAAATTTGTGACGTCAGCCGAGGCCCTAGCTCTTTAAGAACTTGTAACGTTACTCCAGGTCCTGGCTGTTTAAGAACTTGTGACGTCACCCCAGGCCCTAGCTGTTTAAGGGTTAGTGACGTCATCTCAGGCCCTAGCAGTTCGAGATATTGCGATCTCACCGCCGGTCCTAGCTGTTCAAGAAATTGTGAGGGCGTGAGTCTCTACCCTTCCGAAGCCCAAAGTTCAAGATTGGAGACCGTTACTCCCGGCCCTAGCTGTTTAAGAACTTGTGACACCTAGCTGTTTAAGAACTTGTGACGTCACCCCAGGCCCTAGCTGTTTAGGAGCTTGTGAAGTCACCTCATTGTTCGTACACATAGATTACATACGCGGAGAAACCTAAACCTATTGACTGTTGAGTTGACTGCCTAGTGGATACCAAGTGGCGGAGACCAAGAGCATTATGAGTGGAACTCTTGGGAGAAAAGGTAACCTGCCTCGGTGGTGTAGTTGTCAATAGAAGACTGCCCCTCAAGGTTGTTGTTGTTTAAGTCAGAACCAAGGGTTTCATTAGAGAGTGAACGGTACCAGACGGGCTCAGATCTTGTGGTTTCAAAGGATCGTACACTCGAACTTGGGCTTGCGGTAGAGTAGAGACTTACGCCTTCACAAGCTCTTAACCAGCTAGGGCCGGGAGAGACGTCACAAGTTCTTAAACAGCTAGGGCCGGGAGTAACGTCACAAGTACATCCCAAGTACCCCCGCCTTCGTCTGATAACGCCATGCAAACTGATAAAGAAGGTAAGTTTGGTCACAAATTCGGCTCTGTGCTTGGAGTTCGGAGTGCACTCAGCCTCGTGAGGACAATTGAGTAGAGTAATCGAGTAGCGACCAGTGGTGGCATTACCAGAGTAAAAACATTGATGATAAATGAGAATCAATAGTAAAGGATTCACTTCGTAATGCTGTGGTACCGTCAAAAGTTTTGAAAAGCTCTCTGCTTTACCACAAATAATTCAGGATTTAATTTGATAAACAGGATAATATTCTATTCTGTTCTATTTTATACAGAACCTTCCCCTGTCACCCCCTCAGCGGATAACGCAATGCAGACCGACCCTGAGCTTCCTCTCCCGCTAGAACCTTGCCAAACCACAGGGTCGGATAACTCGGATGAGATATCCGAAGCTTACGATATGCTCCAAAATGAGTACGATGATTTGAAGCAGAAATTCGATGAGGTAAGTAGAGAATCGTATAGGCCACGTTAGTATTTTGAACTCAACTTACTTATATGTACCATGTCAGAAATTGGATTGCCGCATCATTTGCTAACAGCAGGTCTTGTTCATTGCAGTCAGCATCTTTTGAACTCAAAAGTAATAGTAATAACAGTGCTTATTTATACTGCTCGCATAGGACTGCTGAGTCCCTTTACTCCAGCAGTAGGGTACTACTATTATTACGGTCAACCTCTCAAATTATATTGAGGATGCAATTCCATACCTCGGCTTAGATTGAACCCACGCCCTCCTGTTTACCAGGTGAGCTCCTTGACCACTACACCACCGAGGCAGGAGAATGGTATAGACCACGTTAGAGTGACATTATTTTGAACTCAAAAGGTCTTACCGTTCCGAAATTGAAGATGAAAGAAGGATAGGAGTGGAGAAAGCCAGCCGTTCCGAGAACGAACCTCAATTGTTCAGGAGTTGATCCTAGGCGGGAATCGAACCCGCGACCCAGCGCTAACTTCCAAGCTAACTAGGCTGGCCTAATCTGACTTTGAACTTGTAACATTAGTTGAAATTAATTTGAACCTGAGGTACACAATTGGGCTGCCTGGAAGAGACTGACGAGAAACGCCGACCCTATTTAAATAGGAAAAGGCTAGGAAGAAGAAGGAGAGTTGAAATTAACTTGAAGTCTTAGGAGCGATAGGGATAAATTAGGGCGGTAACGACAAATGCCGATTTCGACTGATTTCAGGTGGTAAATCGAACGAAATCCGACAACGGAAATCAAACTGAAGTTCCAACGACTTCAACCGTTCGCAACGGATTTGAGTTGATGCCTAACGTTGAAGACTACAACGAGAAAATTCGCGCCTTGAACGAAGAGGTGAGATATGGGGCAATCAAGTTACTGGGTAAAATATGCACATTTCATTATTCAACTTAAAGATTCCCACATGGCCTTGTTGCTTAGATGCTTAGTGTGCAAATAAATAAATAATTTAAAGATTCCGCTATCTGGATGGGTGACCATCTGGGTAATCTCATATTGCTTTCTTTTCCAGCCCCACTCAGGCAGGGTGAGGTTCATATGAGGAGGTTGGTAATGCGGGTATCTTGTCACCAAATGGAGGAGTAAAACCCCCGTCACACCAAAGACCTTCGCAGTTATACTGTGATGAGCCATTAGCGTTACCTTGGTTGGTGTCTCAACCGGTGACTGTTTGGGACAACACCTGCTGGTTAAATTAAATAAGAGCTGTACTGCTGTGATGTCCACAAAGTCGTGAAGAGGCTCTTGCTTCGAAATCTACATACCAATTAATTTATTTTTTATTTTATCTAGATGAGCAGCAAGAATCCATTGTACGATTGGAGTCCCAAGTCAGTCAATTGCAAAATGAGTTGGTAAGTCCAGGAAAATGATGTTTACAACTTATCCTAAAAATCGGACTTAAGAATAGAAAAATATTAACTACCTTGGGGTGTGTTTTCTTGTTTATAAAGCGATGTTTGTTCTCTCTTCTCCCGGGGATTAATCCAGTGTACCAACGTTTTGTCCACAAATGAAGGACTGTAAAAAAGTTTCAACGTATCGTTGCCAGTTGCCATGAACATCTAACAACTTTTCAGAATCGTACAGTGCATTAGTCCAAGATGTTCATAATTATTTAAAATTCATGTTCATAATTATTTAAAATTCCTTTTTTTCCAAGGGGGGGGAAGCTAATAAATTTACTTTTCTGATTTTATTTCAATACGAGTAGGTACATATTTTTATTGAGTTTTTTTTTTTTCTGATTTTATTTGAAACTTGTTCTTATAATATAAGATATTTACTGAGTTTTTTGTTTCACTTTCAGTCCACTCAGAGCGCCACCGTGGCTGAGTTGACCCAGGAGAATAATCAGCTCCGAGAAGCGGTCGACAATACACAGGACGAGAATTCGAATCTCTCCACTGGCATAGAACAGCTTGACATGCAACATTCCAGAGATCTACGTAAGTTTTGTTTTGTAGAGTCTTCAGCTGTAGCCGAATAGTGATGGCACACTCACACACGAAATTATTTGGACACTTCGAAAAATGTCCATAACATCGCTTCTACCTTTTCAGTATGGGTGATATTACTAGGGGACATCCCAAATATGTGGTTTTCAATCATTATGTGCTACATTTTGTTGGCTAAAATGTTCATTGAGATTTCTTTTTATGCCCATTAGAATTCTGCTACCCTGGAAAATCTTGTTTTTCTTCCTCTAGTGAGTGATTATTGTGCTCATTTGTGATTAATTGCTTGAGAATAATTTCAGGTACCTTTTTAAGTGTTCTGATTTAAATCTGGATGCTGTGAACGTAACCTAAGCCGTGTTTCATGAACAAACTCTCGTATGCCAAACTCGCTGAGGAAATAGCAAGCAAAACATCCATCATACAGACGTTAGAGATACAAGTGAAAGAATTACAGGATAAGTTGAGTAGCTATACTCATGTAGAGAATGAACTGGGAGTGTTTTAAAATTAAACGAACACACGGACTATTTCACTTGGCATTAATTAGTCATTAGGTCATTTTAATAGCAATAATGTCCCATTCGGTACCAGAATCCATTGTAAGGATTGAAGTTATAGGTTTCTGTACAATACTGTTCTGTTTTACCCGTTGATTTGTTAATCAATCAATCAATCAATACTGTACATAGACACTGTGTCGGTCGCCTTTAAAACGGTGGTTACCAGGACCTGCCCCCCTTATAATTTTTGGGTAACACCTGTGACCCTCATATATTGTTTTGTGACCCCTTCCTTGGCAACTTGGATGTGTTTTTCACCCGTCCTAACATTAACCAGTTCAGAAGATAGGTGCATTATGTGCCACATTGTTTCAAGTTTTTTTCTTCCTTTTTTCGAAACACCTGTACCCTGCGTGCCCTCTTCATGTTTATAATATGAGTAAATTATTCTTTACTATTATTATAATCGTTTGGTTGGGTTTTATTTGAATTCGCAGGGCTTTTTTTGAAGAAGCTGTTTCACCCAACCACTTACTGATATGTTGATATACATACTTTAGTGTATTGCTCATTTATGTAGATAAGGACAAACTGGCTCGGTTTGCACAAAACTGTGAGAGAAACACAGGAGAAGTTTTTTTTTTTTGGCTTGTGCAAAGTTCAAGCCTGCGTACCACACGCTACGATTCACTTGTGCAAAAATGGTTGCGCAAGCCACCTTGCCCAAACTACTCAGTTTGAAGGAATCAAATTGTTCAAATGTTGAATCACATAAGAAAGCTTGTGTGTTGTGAGTTTTGGAGACTGTCAGTATGATGTTTTGTTTGAAACAAGTGTAAGTTTTGAATAATTTATATTTGTACCACCTACCTGGTTGTATGTGTTGCCAGTGTTCAATTGTATGCGGGTCAATATGTTACTGACTGTAAACACTGCTATCAGTTTACTGTAAACTAGAATACATAGGAGTCAAATTCCCTAAACCCTAGGACTGTGAAACCCAGGGTAGCCCTACGACCCTGGCAATAATGTTTATTTTCAGATCAAATTTTTAAAGTGTTGGTAAATATTGGCCCAAAAAACAAGACATACAAATATCCTAAAGTAGAAGAATTGAGGACATCACATCCTCTACTAAATTTACACAGATATGCACATAGATAGAATACATACATAGGTATTACTCAGGTAGGTAGAAAGCTATGGAAAGGAAATGGTATAACCTTACTATTCTATGTTAAATTGCTCAGTTCTGGCGCATATGGGGAAATCCTGAATACATTTGTGTAGCATAGAAAAGAATTAGAACCAGAATAGATTACACCTTGTTTGTACGAGTACAATACTACAATTCGTTTGTTCTAACAAGTCTAATCAAGGTAGACAAAGATTTCTATTACACCTTGTTTGTACGAGTACAATACTACAATTCGTTTGTTCTAACAAGTCTAATCAAGGTAGACAAAGATTTCTTTTTTTTTTTAATGGAAAAGCCAGCAGCACGCATATGTCCAGACGGTCACCCATCCAACTACCAACCACGAGCAACGTTGCTTCAGTGATCCAAGGGGAACTAGTGCATAGTGCTATCTGGCTCCTTTGATAACTGCTCCTTTTTTTAAAGAGGTTTGATAGAGGGAACTGTAACTGCTGAGGTCTTATCGTCCCGAAAGCGAAGGAGGAAAAAGACAGGATAGGAGAAAGTCAGCCAGTCCGAAAACGAACCTTATCTGTTTAGGATTCGTAGAAGCTTAACCCGACCTTTAGGGCTGTCTACACTAGACCTTGTTTAGACTGCTTTGGTAAAGGGACTTTAGTCTCATTTTAAAGGAGGTTTTTTATTTACATATGTTTAAACTATACCTATGAAATATATAAGACCTTGTTTAGACTGCTTTGGTAGAGGGACTTTTTAGTCCCATTCGAGCAGGATAAACAAGGTATATTCTATTCTACACTTTCAGGACCACCTAACAGTTGTCAAGATCCCATCGCTAAGCGAACAGCTAACAGGTGCACCCAGAGTTCCAGAACCTATATGAGTAAGGACCTCACATCTCACACGCTGCTCTCTATTAATGCACACAGGATTTCTCTTCCGTGTCCCTACATTAAATATTATCTACAGGGTGACTCACAAGACGCGGTATCCCTCTATCAGGTAATGAACTCACACGATAGTTGCTGATTGTCATTTTCAACTCACAGAAACGTCAATGGAATTTGAATTTTCATTGAACAAAACCTCGCATAAACCTTATACCTATGGGCAAGCTAAGATACCTACACAATACAATAGGTAAGTACTGAGTCAGGTCTACAGGCTGCCTCGAAAATCACCTCCAAATTTTACAATGAGTTTGGACAATATAGGGTGTTCATTTTCCTTATTCTCGTTTTCAGGAAATTTAAGAGAAATTTTAATTTTTGGTCCGGATTTGGCCCACCCAATAGGTAGGTACTGAGGCAGTTTTTTTTTCTTCCCAAGAAGTTTAATAGAGCCCAAGAAGATAAAAGGAGGACAGGATAGGAGAAAGCCAGCATTTCCGCGAATGAACCTTATCGGCAAAGGATTAATTTCGCCTGACAAACCCTTTTACTTGTGTCGCGCTACCCATGTCTTTTTAAGAATGAATAGACACACTATCTATTCTTCTTTCAAGATATCTCCCATGGCGTAGTGGTCACTGCACTCGCCTTGCACGTGGGAGACCCGGGTTCGATTCCCGGCGGGGTCAAGAAATTTGTATCATGCAAATGATTGATTCCGTGACTGGATGTTGCGGGGCCCACTCAGCCTCGTGAGGAAAATGAGTAGCTATGGCATATAAATGCGCATAGCGACCGGTGTCAGCATGGTAGGTGAACATTGGATGTTAGGATTATCGAGATATTGGGAAAATCCTACAATGCTGCAGTGAGCACCAAAGTTGTGATATAATAACACAAAGAAACTGCATTTCACTATCCTCCAGAGACTCCAGAAAATATTATGGACATATAACAAACATGCTCACCTTTGTGGTCGAGTGGTTGATGGCCGATCTGGAAAATGTGAAGGCCGATTTGGAAAATTTTGAAATCAACCCATCAGATTGCAAACAGATTTTTTTTTTTTTTGCCTGTTACCTAACGCTAAGGCCGGCCACTCACGACAGGTTTTATACCCGTCAGTCAAAACTGTCACACACCTGTCGTAATTGACCGGTCCAAAATACAACCATAACTATTTGAAATATTTTTTGGTACTTTGTTAAATTATTTCTCATTTTAAAGTAGGGATCTGTCTGTTGATATTATTACTTTCTATTATTGCCTAATACTTAAAAAGGAAATAGGTAAGCACGTAAATAAAAACCAGTACAGAAAATCTTACCTTCTTTCTCGTTCACAAATGAAAACCGACTTTCAAACACGACCTTCTTTCCAACTAAAAATTGATGATTGATATAAAAAAAAACTAAACTAAACCAAACAAAAAAAAAAATCACTTGGGAAAATTTTCCTGATCCTATCACTGGCACGGTTCACTAGAAACTGACTTGGCACGACAACTTTCCTCTAGAGTTATACCTATGGTAGAAAAATTAAAACCGACTCAAGTGGTGTATAAAATTAACAATTAATAGAGCTATTAACTATTACCCCGAGGAGGAGTCTTATCTAGGAATGAGGTGGGGGGAAAGATAGAAGTGGAATAAGGTAGGTATCGTAGGTAATAGGTATCGAAGTTGAGAATTGATATAGGTTCCCCTACCTTAAACAGGTATTAGGTCTAGATTCTAGATAAAGAGATAAGGAGTTTTTTTTTTCTAGTGAAAATACCTAGGTGTTGACATAAAACTTGGACTTTCTTTTTTTCTGTGGGATAAGATTGTCATCCAAGATACGATACCTACGGCCGATTGACTATAATCGGTAAAAATTGGCTGAAAAAGGTGTAGGTGTTTTCCTTTCGGGAAATTGACCACTGCGCCCATAGAAACTGAATGGAACTGTGGTCAATTTTCCAGAGGTCCGTCACATGAGGTGGAGAAAATGGCCCCACAATGAAGAAATTTGTTCCGGCCGGGGTTCGAACCCACTGCCTTCGGATTGGGAGTTAGTACTCTTAACCAGTCAGCCATAGAGGTGGACAAAGCTGTAATTTTCTTTTGGAATTTTCATGGTGGGGAATCGGGAAATGGACCATTGTCAGGTATTGTATCATTTCCACATTACCTGCCGTCACAACCTGAAAATTCTGAAAGGAAAATAGTGTGGGTTGGGTCATATTTCTTCTTGCCCCAAAATTTTCCGGTTTAATTTTATGGCCAATATTTCCCGGTTCAATTTTATGGCCAATATTTTCCGGTACAGTGGTCTCTAAAGGTCGATTTTTTTCCTCAATTAACAATGGGTTAAAACCTTCATTCCTAAACATGAAAACACAGGTGATTGAATTTTGAATTTTGTTTTATTTCCTATTTACGTTTCACATTCTGGCATTTTGAGCTTCATTTTAAATTTTCATGTTCGCAATTTGACTTTGAGATCTCATTTTGAAGCTAATCTTCATATTGTGTCTGGAATTTTGAGGATTTCTTTTGAATTTAGAATGTTCATACCTTCTGAAAATTTGAGGATTAAATTTAGGATTTTCATAACTTCTGGAATTTCGATGGTTTCTTTTGAATTTAGAATCTTCATACCTTCTGGAATTTTGATGGTTTCTTTTGAATTTAGGATCTTCGTACCTTCTGGAATTTTGATGGTTTCTTCTTAATTTAGAATCTTCATAACTTCTATTATTTCGCAAATGATTGATTCCGTGACTGGATGTTGCGGGGCCCACTCAGCCTCGTGAGGAAAATGAGTAGCTATGGCATATAAATGCGCATAGCGACCGGTGTCAGCATGGTAGGTGAACATTGGATGTTAGGATTATCGAGATATTGGGAAAATCCTACAATGCTGCAGTGAGCACCAAAGTTGTGATATAATAACACAAAGAAACTGCATTTCATTTTCTTTCAAAATATGTTTTTGTGAAAAATCAAAAATTTGTGCTCTACCCATGTCTTTTTAAGAATAAATAGACATAGTATCTATTCTTCTATCAAGATATTATCTTTTTGTGAAAAATCAAAAATTTGTGCTAAGTATTTGTGAAAATGGCATTTTTTACATCTACAATATCTACATATTTGAAATAATTTGACCAAAGTACAGGGGACATAACTTGCATTTTGCACTTCTCTTCGCACATGTGAAACGCACTGAACTAGGCTAGAACGTAGGTTGCAGTAACTTTTGAAACATACTTTCCAATATTCCGAATGTAACCAGACACCTGACTATGGAATTAGCAGGATACCAAGTTTACCAGTCCTGCTGACAATACACCAAATACCGAGTATTCGTCGTGCCTCAAGTCAGCAAACAATAATACATAATTTGTGCTGATTGCATCAAAATAGACTGAAAACTGAAAGACTAAGTGTCTAGTGACGTTTTATGTATGCCATTATGTATGTTCATTGCAAACTTTTATTGAAAAAAGGCTCAAAGTGAAACAAAACAACGCTTTACTTATAAGAAAGCCCACAGTAAAAAAAAAAGTGATTGAATGGAAGAGCTCCTTCAGGAGAACACCTCAACCTCTGGATCTGGAGGTTGATGGTTCGAGTTCAAGTCAAGACATAAAATTTAGCGTAGAGAATTGAGCGGGGAACGACATTTGTGACAAGCATTTATATTCCTAACACAATTAAAATTCCTTTCTTTCAGGAGAACCCTGCCCACTTACAATAGCCGATCTTACGATTGAAAAGAGTGTTAAGGGGTTTCTTTGAAGTTACCCATTTGATTAACACAGGCTAGTATTTCTTGAACTCTTGATCAACTGAAAACTCTCTGAGGTAAGTAAGATTGGGCATAAGAGAGCCCTAAAAAAACCCCCTCAATACGCAAAAGGGTAGGTAGCTAAATAGGTAAGTATGTACCTAGGTATTTGTACTCGTAGCATAGTACCAGCCATGGGTAAGTAATTTGAGTATCTCAAGCTTCAAATGACCAAGGATAAGTGAGTTGTACGTACTTAGTGGTTATCAGTTATTCAGCTGTACGTACGTAGTGTTCTGAAGTTTATGATCCAAATCAGTAACGTTTTAGCTTATCAGGTTTTAGCTAGACCTGACCAGGGGCCTGTTCCAAGAACGATTTTGCACTCCTCACGTTTTACAACGCGTTCCGCGAGGTGTGATCGGAGAACAACATTTGGACCACCATTTGTATGTGTCTGAAACGTTTTAGCTTATCAGGTTTTAGCTAGACCTGACCAGGGGCCTGTTCCAAGAACGATTTTGCACTCCTCACGTTTTACAACGCGTTTCGCGAGGTGTGATCGGAGAACAACATTTCGACCACCATTTGTGTGTCTGTGTGAGTGTGTTTTAAGAGGTCTTATCGAGGGAGCTGTAACTGCTAAGGTCTTGAACCTTACCCGTTGAGCTTAGAACAATTGAAAACTACTTCCAAATTGAGGACATTACTCCTTTGAAACACACGAAGAAGAAGAAAGAAAGAACGAGAGAAAGAAAGAAAGAAGAAGGAATTAAAAAAGAATCAAACAAACTTACCCTGGGCGAAGCCTGATCCAAGCTGAGTAGCTGATCGTTCAACTTTTTCATAAGCAGATCATTCTCCCTCTGAAGTGAATGTATCTGGAAATCAAACAGAAAAATCCCGGATTTAAAACATCAAACCTAAATCACAAACTTCATTTATTTGTTTTTCTTCGGTTCAGACGGGGTCGGAGTTTTTCGTCAGCCCTCAATCAACCCTAGGGTGATCGTTTTTGGGCACACCCAGGGCCGCATTTGCCCCCCTTGGACTTTAGTTTTTCTAATTTACTACACATATGGCGGGCTCCAAAAATCCACCCCTCCCCCGTATACCACTGTTTGGTCTCTTGCCCCCCAACCTTCAATACGTCTCTACTATACCATCCCTCCCAGTTTTAACTTTAGATAAATTCCAAGCACTATGCTAAACCCATTTGGACCCCGGTTATCCTAAAAGTTCCAAGTTTGGACAGCACTGGGATCGAATCTCGCGGTGCTAATAGTATTTACTGAGCGATAAAAATTTCGTTGGGAAGGTCCCCCTCCAATTCCTAGATAGAATTTACAGGGTGTCCCAAAAAATTGACGTGTCTAACTTTAAAGGTTTTGAAAACGAGTGTTACTAGGTCAAATTAAGACTTTTCTGTGCTAATTCTTTAGCAAGGGAAATTTCCGGCTGGTAGGTATGCTCCCCGTTTAGTTGGGGGACTTGAGCTGGTCTACTCCCTGTTCAAGGTCTCCTAGCCAAACTTTATTTATATGGTGAATCAAAGAGCCTCTGGCCAGCCTAGTTAGCTTAGTTGGTTGTGCGTCTGCCTTGTAAGCGCTAGGCCGCGGGTTCGATTCCCGCCCGGGGTGGATTTTATCCTGATGGGATAATGTTCGAAAAAAATATCCTTAAAAGTTACCAACTTTTTAATTAAAAAAAAAAAAAATAATAGAAAGTAAAAAATCTTCTCATACCTATTTGAAATATTGGTGATTACAAAAATTCTTTTGTTTCTGTCACTAAACAGTCCTCAAGAACAATTTTTGAAACACATAGTTCAAGGTTCCTTCTTTTTTTCTTTCAGGTATCTCAATTGAAAACGAAGGAGAACGAGCTTCACTCTCGTATCGAGGAATTGGAAGACAAATTACAACAGAAGATAGACGACGAGAAATCCGTCAGTTATCAACTGGAAGAGAAAGCCATCGAAATCAGTCAGCTCACTGAACACAACCGATTCCTACAGGAAGAAATGCAAAGTCTGAAAGATAAGCTAAGAGATCTCGATGAAAATGTCACTGTGGAAGATATCAAGAAAGCAAACGAGAGTGCTATTGCTAAGAAAGATGAAGTGATTGAGAAGTTAAAGGCAGAACTGGAGAGTGTTGAGAAAGCTCTAAGAGAGAAAGAATCAGAAGTGGAAGAATGGGGAAACAACGATGCCTGGGGAGCTTCCGATGATGTGAAAGAAGAGCTTGAGAAATTGGTTGTTGAGAAACAAGAGTTGATTGAAGTCATTCAGAATCACGAGACACTCATTGCCAAGTTGGAAGCTGATCTGACGCGTGTTAAGGAAGAAAAAGAAGCAGAAGTCAGTGGAAAGCTGGAACAGGACGCTATGGTGAAAGAGTTGAAGTCCAAAGTGGAAACCTTGGAAGCAAGTTTGAAACAAAAAGAGCAAGAATTAGAAGGATGGACGGACAATGATAATTGGGGATCGTCTGGCAATGAGCAAGACATCGAAGCTTTGAAGAAGGAAAATGAAGAAATCAAAGAAAAGTTGGCTAAGCAAGAAAGCACACTTGCCAAGTTGAAAACCCATTCGGAATCCTTACAAAAGCAATTGTTAGAGAAGGAAATGGAACTGGAAGAATGGGGAAACAATGATAGCTGGGGAGGAGACAATGATAAGCTGGCAACATTGCAACAGGAGAACAAGGTCCTGAATGAGAAAGTATCTGAACTACAAACACAACTCCTATCAGTGGAAGAAGCTTTGAAAAAGAAAGAAAATGATTTGGAAGACTGGGGTGAGGGTGATGATTGGGGGACAGGGAACTCGACTGAATTGAATAACCTACGTGCTAAATGTAGCGAGTTTGAGAAAACCATTGTTGAGTTGAAATCCCAGGAAGAACTATTGAAACAAGCTTTAATAGATAAAGAGAACGAGTTGAGTGAGTGGGGGCAGACGAATGAATGGGGATCTCCTAGCTCAAGTGACTTGAATACACTACGCGAGGAGAGTGGATTACTGAGACAAAAGTTATCAGAACAGAAAGTGATCATATCCAAACTAAAGACACAACTGGAAGCAGCTCAGCAAGGTACTTCAAGCCATAGTCATCCCGTGGACCAACAAGTTCAAGATAGAGAATCCAGAATAGAAATGTTATCCAGAGAGAATGAAGGTCTAAGAACACGTGTCGAGCAGCTAGGCTTGGTTATTGAAAACAACTACGTGCAGGAGTCAGACCCCATGAATAACTCTCTGGATAACACAGCGCAGCTAACAGCAGAGAAAGAGAGACTCGATGAAGAAGTGACTGTGTTGAGTCAAGAGAATATTGAACTCAAGAAGAAGTTAGAGCAAGCAGTAGAGAAACAGAAAGGTCTTGAGGAAGAAATACAACAACTTGAAGAAGATACCAGCATACTACGGGAACAGCTGGAATCTAAAGATCAGGTAGACGATAGTATTGAGAAAACATTACGCAATGAAATACAAGAGCTACATGCTAAACTGATCAATGTTGAAGCATTAGTCAATCAAGCACAAGTAGAGAAGCAAGCACTAGACGGAAAATATGAAGAACTGAAAGAAAAGTATGAACAGATGAGTGAGAAGTTTGAAAACCAAACAGGTAAAGACAGTGTTGATATTGATACACTCATCAAGAACTTACAATCCAAGAAAGAAGAGTTATGTCGACTACTAGATGAGAAGAACACATTGGACAATATCAAGGTGGAGAAAGAAAACCTGGAAATACAACTAGACAATCTGAACACAAACTACCAAGACAAGATCAATACATTAATCCAAAGCAAAAATGATCTGGAAGCAAAAATATCCGAGTTGAACAACGCTCAACATAACAAGAATAATGAAATCAATGATTTGAATAAGAGAATCAGCTTATTTGAAGAAAACAATGCATTCCTTCAACGTAGCATTCTAGATTTAGAACGTAACTTGGATGAAAAATTGAAAGAATTCAACGAGAAGGAAATTAGCTACAATGAAAATATTGAAGCTAGCAATCATAAAATACAACAGCTTACTCAAGAAACTGACACACTAAAGGCAGAACTTGTAGCTCAGGCTGAAAGTACACAACTTGTTAAGCAGGAACAAGCATTACTTGCTGCAGCCCCTGTTGATGATAACATTGTCATTGAAAATCAACAACTCAAACAAAATCTAGAGAGTGTAAAACAAGAAAACACACTTGTTGTTGAGAACTTACAGAACCTGATTGCACAGAAAGATTACGAGATCAACGCCAAAGTAACTGAACTGTCTATCATCATGGAGAAATGTAAACAGTATGAAGATAAATGTATTGAACTAGAATCAACACTTGATGCTAAACTAACGGATTTCTCCACCAAGGAACAACTCAATAAAAACAAAATGGCCGAACTGAGCGCCATGTTGGAATCAGTTCAAGCTGAGAATATTTCTATCAAACAGATGAACGAAGAACTACAAGCACTCACTGAAACGTTGAAACAAACATCCAACACACATGAAGAAGATAGGAAAATTCTAGATGAGTATAAACAACGTGTACAAGAACTAGATGCCAAACTCGCTGAGGAAATAGCAAGCAAAACATCCATCATACAGACGTTAGAGATACAAGTGAAAGAATTACAGGATAAGTTGAGGAGCTATACTCATGTAGAGAATGAACTGGGGCAATACAGAAGTAAAGTGTATGAGCTAGAGCAAATCCAAGCCAGACTAGAAGCTGAGCGAACACAGTGGATACATGAGTTTGAAGTGAAAACCAACACCTTGTCTGATCTGCAAACACAACTGGACACATACAATGCTAAGATAACACATGCTGCACTGGTGGAGCAAGAGCTTGGAGAAATGAAGAACCAAATGCAAACACTAGAGTATGAGAAGCAGGAATTGTTGAAACAAATACAAGAGGAGTCCATCGCAAGCAACTTCCTCAAGAATGAACTACAATCACTGCAAGATGCATTCTCAGTAATGAAATCCGATAACGCCAGTCTATTACTGGAGAAGAATACCCTCATGGAAACAAAACTTACACTGGAAGCACAACTGAAAGAACTAGCCGATAATGAAACCCAGTACAAACAAATGCAGATAGTGTATGAAGATACTCAACGCAAACTAAACGAGGAACTAGCACGACGTGATGCAACGATAGCAACACTAAACACAACCGGTGCACCTGATCTGAATGCTTCCATTGAGAATATTCTGAAGGAGAAAGATGCCACGCTAAGTGAAATGCTGAAGAAATCTGAAGCCAAGGACAAGACGCTACAAGAGATGCAAGCAGCCCTTGAAAAACATCTGTCGGAGAAATACCAGTTTGAAAAGGAGGCACTGGAGTTGAGAAGTAAGTTTAATTTAAAAGATCTTCATTTACAAGTAAATACAAGAGATCAGTTTACAACATTATAAAAGTTAACAAGCTGGGTCCGTCCCTCCGGGAATTTTTTAGCCCGTAGTTTATTCGATCGTGGTTAAAGAATACTTATGTACCTACCTCATTTGTTTAATATTCAGTTTATTATTATTCTTGATTTGATTTTTTGATTTTACTTTCATGTAATGATTTAAAATCAAGACTAGAGCCCGTTCTCCCTTTATTACCAATATAAGGTTCAA
>NW_007377597.1:116930-122218 GCF_000475195.1 Diaphorina citri
ATTTTACAATAGTGTTCTAAGTTGTAATGTCACAAAAAGTGATACAACAATATAAATTTATATTTAAAAAATCAATTCACACAGAAAGAGTTTCAATGACTAAAGAGTGGTTTTATACAAAAGAGAAAAATCATAAAAAAAATATTGTTATAGTGCAATTTTTGGCTTGAATGTTTACATGCACTTACATACAAAACAGAAATATAAGAGACAAATTAAATAAATAAATAAAAAATTAGCACAATCTTCTGTAATATTAGCACAATCAGCTGTACTCATCATACTGCTGAGAAAAGAAATGAACAGTTCTGGGTCTTCAAACCCATTTTGTTCTTTAAATTTGTGCAATGCTTTCTGTAACATTAAATCTTCCAGAGTAGACTTGGTAGGTGGTACAAGGTAACAATGGAATTGAAGAAGGCATCACCATCAACAGCTGTTGATGAAGATGGCTGTGAGGCCACTTCATATGGCTCTAATGTTCCAACTTTGGAGAGAGTTGGTTTTTTCCAATAGCAAGATACCTCGGTCTTGCTTGGTTCCTCGCTACATCGGTGCAGCCAAAATAAAAATGCTATGATGTGTTTGCAGCCACTTGCTGCTCCTTTACATCCACAACACTTCAATCACATCCTGTACTTCATTCAAAGTTATTGATACTTTGTAAGCAGCCAGCTTGAGCTTGACTTTATGCTCTGGGGTAACCTCTCCTCTAACAATGCAGTGGCTTTGGTTTCTCCCAACTTCCACATTCCCAATTGCTACATCACCATAACTGTCTCTAGTTGATCTGGAATCAGAAGACAGGTACAGGATTTCTCAGTATGTTTGAAATGTTGATACATAACTATGCACCTACAAGATCCCATTTCTCTGCATTCATAATATTTATTACATAGGTGACATGGACGATAAGTGAAAGTGAAAAGAAACATCTGGAAGCGTTTGAAATGTGGTGTTACCGGAAAACTCTCAAGATAGTATGGTCTAAAATTATCTGGACATGGAACGAGCCCAGATATTGTTCTTGGCCGTCCAAAGGGTATAAACCACAATCCTTCCAACACCGTGAGATAGGTACCATGCCTCTCTCACGGACACGGAAACAATAAGAATAATGGTAATAATAATAAAACGTTCAATAATATATATCTCCCTTGCTTTAATCCTACATCAGGGTCCACTGTTAGGGTCAGCTCTCCTTGTTCGCAGGTGATAAACTCTTCTATTTTGGGTGTCAGCTTCTGATAGTCCACTTTCTTCCAGTCTTTTCTTCTGTTGCCGCCACCAGGTGTGCTTGGGCCTTCCTCGTTCAATAAAACGTTCAATAATATTCCATTTTATTATTTTTCGTTCCAGAACGAGCGTCTCAAGCAACATCTGCTGAAAACAGAAGAGGACAACACATCTGAGCTGGTCAAAGCAGAGCAGACTATTCAGGACCTCCATGTTAAGCTACGCGAAGCTGAGGAGCGGGTGAAATCATCGGCCACGGCTTACACGAGTGCCAGTGTGCGCAGTAATCAACAGGTATGTGTGCGCAGTAATCAACAGGTATGTGTGTGCAGTAATCAACAGGTATGTGTGTGCAGTAATCAACAGGTATGTGTGTGTAGTAATCAACAGGTATGTGTGCGCAGTAATCAACAGGTATGTGTGTGTAGTAATCAACAGGTATGTGTGCGCAGTAATCAACAGGTATGTGTGCGCAGTAATCAACAGGTATTTCCAACCAAAGACTAATTAAAAAAATAAAATGCATTCTTTTATCTCTGCCAGGTGGAAGCACTGACTAGTCAGGTGAAATCATTGACGGAGCAGAAGGAGAAGCTGCAAGAGAAACTGTATCAGGCTGAAGATGTGGTGCAGAAACATCAAGCATCACTTACCAATCTGCAAATAGTACTGGAGCAATTCCAAGCAGGTAAATACCACCCCACTGTGGTGGATTGTCTGACTTAAACAGAGAGCAGACTATTGTCTAGCTGTGGTCAGTTTCAGAGCTTCATTTTTCTCCATTACTGTATAATAATAATAGTGCTTATTTATACTGCTCGCATAGGACTGAAAAGTCCCTTTGAAGAAAAAACAGAAAGCTAAACAGATTGAACGCCTTTTTTCTGTTTTAGGTGTCTAAAGATTGGGAAAATTGCAAATTGTTTTACGTTTAGGATGCAGTTTAGGAGAAGAAAGAAAAGAAAGAAGGGGAGCTGCATTACCTACCAGGATCGATTTTTTCATTGCCTGAAAAGTTGCCAAAACTGATTATTTGGTGTAGTTTTGAATAAAGCTCTTCAAATTTTACGTCATTACCTACTCGTATACAGCCTAATACAGGGATTTCCAACTTCCCTGTGTATGCGGGCCACATGCTATATTGACAGGTACTTCGCGGGCCACGTACACAGGGAAACAGGCCTGTATCCAGTATTTTCTTGAGAATTAGAGGGTAGATGCTCCATTTTCAAAGTTCAACCCGGAATAGTAAAAGAGCAAAAATCAAGACCGAACGGCCCGCCCTCAAAGCTTCGAGGGCCACATGTGGCCCGCGGGCCGCTAGTTTTAAATCGTTGGCCTATATATGTATGTTTCATATGAGTACTAACTAAAACGTTTCTTCCTCTTCTATCCAGACAAGATGGCTACCTATGACAACGAAATTCAGCTGCTCCGATCCACAGCTGAAGATCTGGAATATAAACTGCAAGAAAAAGAGAAGATGATTCAAGAATTAAACGAAATGAAACAGAGCTTCTTCATTGGGGACTCCAAGGATAGTGTAAGGTAAGCAACGTTGAGCGCGACTGATATTGGGATAGGTTGGAAAGGAATTTTAGCGCGTATTGATTGGGGAACGACATATGAGCGTTCATGCTGAACACAGTTACAATTTATTTTATTTTTATATAATCCTTAATCTACGTAACTCCGCACCGGTAGGAAACGCCTTGTAGAATAGAATAGAAAGTAGGAAATCTGAACTGCTAAGATGTGTCCAATGTCCAAACATATTCGACCGGCCGTCGATCGATGTCGACTGAACCGTCCACACTGCCTCGACACTCGACAGCATAGAGTTACCTCGTCGATCAACGGGCCGTCGACTGTGTTTGGATTGGACACAGCTTTATTAAGCGAAATCCATTCACTGATCGCTCACACAGAAGCCCAACAGATAGAAATTTGGTAGGAATATTCCCAATATGTTCTTATGTGCAATGAGAGAGAATTTTGAAGAAATCTAAACCGATCTCGTGTTATTATCAATTTTCCGTGGCGGAGCAGGGGTCAATAAAATAAAAATTGAAATATTTTAGTCGAATTTGAAATTTAGTAGAATAGAATTTGAAATTTTAGTAGAATAATATTTGAAATTTTTGTAGAATAGAATTCGAAATTTTAGTAGAATAGAATTTGAAGTAGAAATAAACAGATAGAATATAGAGTAGAATAGTAGAAATAGAATATAAAATGGAATAGACAACCTCGATTTTCAAAAAGTCACCTATTTCTGTCGATTATTTGATAGAATGCTTCAAAAAATTACGAAATCAAAAAGCTATTTAACTAAAAATTGGAAATGACCGAGGTTGTCTATTGTAACGAGTAGTCTAACCAGCTACCGTTATTTCACACTGCTCCTCAGATATTCAGACGAGGAGCATGTGCAAGAATTGAGGGAGCTGTAACGAGTAGTCTAACCAGCTACCGTTATTTCACACTGCTCCTCAGATATTCAGACGAGGAGCATGTGCAAGAATTGAGGGAGCTACAACTGATGAACGAATCCCTTCAGAATGAAGTACTGCGGTCCGCCACTGAGATAGACAACATGAAGGAAACCATCACCTATCTGGAACAGTACAATCTTCAGTTGAGGTAGAATAGAATTGGACGTTTAATAGAAATTGAGTTTGAAATTTAGTGGAACAGAATTTGAAATATTTTAGTAGAATAGAAGCTCTACAGAATGAAGTACTGCGGTCCGCCACTGAAATAGACAACATGAAGGAAACTATCTATCTGGAACAGTACAATCTCGTTTAAGTAGAATTGCACGTTTAGAATTTGAAGTACTTTACAAATAAGTAGGTAGGTAGATAACTTTTGCTGTATTTTTTTTCTCTTTCTCTTTTTTCTTCTTATTTTATTTTATTAATATTGTTTGTATTTTAATGTATGTTTGTTTGTATATGTACTTGACTTGTGCTTAACAGCCCTGTGTTGAAAAGCACCAAATAAATAAATCAATTCAATCAATTCAATCAATTCAATTCAATTCAAAGTTTTAGTAGAGTATGAAATTTAGTAGAATAGAATTTGAAATATTTTTGGAATAAAATTTGAGATTTAGTAGAATGGAATTTGAAATTTAGTAGAATAAAAATTGAAATTTAGGAGAATATATTTTGAAATTTTAGTAGAATAAAATTTGAAATTTAGTCGAATAGAATTTGAATTATTTTAGTAAAATTTTAATTTTAATAGAATTTGAATTTGAAATTTACTTAGTAGAATAGAATTTGAAATTTAGTAGAATAGAATATTTTTTTCAGGGTGTGTTTATGAACAGGGTTGAGATGAGCTCGGACGACGTGAGATAGCTGTCCCGGCGGCAATTTTTAAAATTCATTTTATATTTATTTTTGTTTGCTTTGTAATTTGCTTGTTTTTAATAGCTAATATAAATGAAAAGTATAATATAAACGTGCAAACTAAAGATAAAAAGTAAAAAATGAATTCAGATTGTACAAGTTGCGGAAAAAAAAACAAAAATTCGAATTTCCCGCCAACTTTACACACAAAAAGGCCGACGATGGCCTATCTCAGCCCTGTACATAAACACAGCCTGAAGCTTGCCAATGTCAACCAGTCAATGTCATACAGACTGCTATCCACAAAAGCAAATGAAGTACACATTCCTTTAGTGTGGAAGAGTAACGCCAAAGAATGCGTAATATTTACTACCTATACCTATACCTATATATTTGTAATATTTTATTATTTTATAAGATGTTTATTACCTTCTTGTCATACATATACATATATCTATATCAATTATTGTTACAAATAAATAAAACATAAAAAACATATAAAACAAATCATTAGATACCTAGATCCGGTGGGGTAGGTAATAGGTATCTTTTTTTGTCGAGCGTTATTGCTAAGTATTTTAAAATCATTTTACTAACAGATAAAACCTATGGTCATCTATTCCATTTTTTCGCTAACACATTCACTCTGGCTGTATGGTCGAGGCTTAGTGCCAAACCAATGCCAAAAAAAAA
>NW_007377597.1:122599-133513 GCF_000475195.1 Diaphorina citri
GGAAAATTTGGTATAAAAAAAGTCCCAAAAATATTTTTTTTTTTTTTTTAGTTACCAACATAGGTATGTATATTTATTTTATAACATGTGACATTTCACCGTCCTATAAGCTCAAGGCTTGTGTAGGACATTGATAAAAAAAAATTAGAATGAAATTAGGTATTTACCTAAGTTGAGTTAGTTATTTTTAAAATGTTCTTCTTTTTCTTTTTAATAAATGAAATAAATACCTAACCAATTTATTCGTTACTCCCTCAGCAAATCTCAAGAGAGCAGCACGACGCTTACGCTACTCCAGTCCGAACTGGCTGAGCAGCGGACACTCAATCAGCAACTGGTACAAATAGTCAACACTAAACATACCGAGAGTAACAACTATCATCAGGAAATCCTACGACTCAACGGTATCCTGTCTGAGGAGTTGCCGAAACTGAAAGACCTCGGCGGTCAAGTGGCAACACTGGAGAAACAGTTGAAGGTAAGCGAAACCACCAATCGTTGTTGTTAAAGATTGTCAGGAATTGATTATTATTATTAACAGCTAACTGCTAAGGTCTTATCGTCCTGAAATCGAAGAGAGAAGGAAGACAGGATAGGAGAAAGCCAGCCGTTCCTGTTGTTGTTAAAGATTGTCAGGAATTGACTATTATTATTAACAGCTAACTGCTAAGGTCTTATCGTCCTGAAATCGAAGAGAGAAGGAAGACAGGATAGGAGAAAGCCAGCCGTTCCGAGAACGAACCTTATCGGTTTAAGAGAAAATCCGCCCCGATCCGCGCTACCTTCCAATTTCAAAATATCCAGGCAAGCTACGCCATAAGAAAACAAGTTGTTAGGAAACCGTAACGCTGACAGATGAGCTTTCCTCCTTTTCCCAGTATTCATTAATGGCCAAGATAATAAAATCACTTTTCCAGACAACATCCGAAACTCTGGCTACGAAAGAAAGGCAACTAGCTGAAACCAAGGAGCAACTGTCTCTCGCCCAATCACAACTGGAAGAAGTCACCCAACTGATGTCATCCAATGATAGACCAGAAGCTGATGGAGAACCAGCGCAGGTATTTTTACTTTTTCTCACCGGTATAGCGTTTTACTCGTACTCCGGGGGGCTGAGTTTTGAACCCCAATGGCAACATGACAATTTATTACCTTCATTTTGTGGTAGAAATTTGAAAAAGCCTTTAACTTGGGAACTCACTCATTAAAAGGGTCCCTACAGGGCTTTGAAAATCTGGATCGGGCCTAAAATATGATGAGCATTTGAACATATTTTTTCTATAAATTTGAACGTATTTGTCCGATTTTACTCAAAAGAACAGACTGGACAAGTTATGGTGAAAGAAACAGGCAGACAAAGTCGTTCAAGTTAAGGCTTGGATTTTTTTTTTATTATTATTATTATTATTATTATTATTATTATTATTATTATTAGTTGAATAATAATTATAATTATTTACGAATGATTAATTATATTTAATTTATTATTAATATTTTTTCCGATTTAATTTATTTTAACTCAAAATTAAACAGTTGAAAGTTGAAATAATTGTTTTTATATATTTTATTATTACTACCTATTTTTTACTTTCCCCAATTTAATTTATTTTAACTCAAAATTGGACAGTTGAAATAAGACCGGTTTAATATTGTATTTTGTTGTTGTAGGAACGGGAAGTGGTAGCTCAACATGTGGCTCCGGTAGAAACAAGTAGAGAAAGGAACGAGCTTGCACTCCGCTTACAGAACTTACAGGAAGAGAAAACTATGTTGCTTACCGAAATCAATGATCTACGATTGAACCAGAACACCCTGTATAATGAAGTAAGTGAGACATCATTAAAAAATCTCTTCTGAACATCTCACAACTTTCCTTAAGCGTTTTGAATTTTTTCCTCTGTTTTGCTGAACCTAGGTTTATTTATTTATTTATTTTATTTTTTTTTTTATATTATTTATTTATTTATTTTTTTTTTATATTATTTACAGTACTGTTTTTTTAGGTCTACTCCAATAACTTCCATTATTTTATGCTAGAAAGATAAGATTCCTGCTGGCTTTCTCCTATCCTGTCTTCGTTACCTAAGTCACAAAAGATCTAATCGGGCTGATGGCGGCCCTCCTTATACCAATCCTGTCTTCCTTCTCCCTAAGACCTTGGCAGTTACAGTTATCTCTATCAAACCTCTTAGTAATAAATACACAAAATTATCTGGACATGGAACGAGCCCAGATATTGTTCTTGGCCGTCCAAAGGGTATAAACCACAATCCTTCCAACACCGTGAGATAGGTACCATGCCTCTCTCACGGACACGGAAACAATAAGAATAATGGTAATAATAATAAAACGTTCAATAATATATATCTCCCTTGCTTTAATCCTACATCAGGGTCCACTGTTAGGGTCAGCTCTCCTTGTTCGCAGGTGATAAACTCTTCTATTTTGGGTGTCAGCTTCTGATAGTCCACTTTCTTCCAGTCTTTTCTTCTGTTGCCGCCACCAGGTGTGCTTGGGCCTTCCTCGTTCAATAAAACGTTCAATAATATTCCATTTTATTATTTTTCGTTCCAGAACGAGCGTCTCAAGCAACATCTGCTGAAAACAGAAGAGGACAACACATCTGAGCTGGTCAAAGCAGAGCAGACTATTCAGGACCTCCATGTTAAGCTACGCGAAGCTGAGGAGCGGGTGAAATCATCGGCCACGGCTTACACGAGTGCCAGTGTGCGCAGTAATCAACAGGTATGTGTGCGCAGTAATCAACAGGTATGTGTGTGCAGTAATCAACAGGTATGTGTGTGTAGTAATCAACAGGTATGTGTGCGCAGTAATCAACAGGTATGTGTGTGCAGTAATCAACAGGTATGTGTGTGTAGTAATCAACAGGTATGTGTGCGCAGTAATCAACAGGTATGTGTGTGCAGTAATCAACAGGTATGTGTGTGTAGTAATCAACAGGTATGTGTGCGCAGTAATCAACAGGTATGTGTGTGCAGTAATCAACAGGTATGTGTGTGTAGTAATCAACAGGTATGTGTGCGCAGTAATCAACAGGTATGTGTGTGCAGTAATCAACAGGTATGTGTGTGCAGTAATCAACAGGTATGTGTGTGCAGTAATCAACAGGTATGTGTGTGCAGTAATCAACAGGTATGTGTGTGCAGTAATCAACAGGTATGTGTGTGCAGTAATCAACAGGTATGTGTGTGCAGTAATCAACAGGTATGTGTGTGCAGTAATCAACAGGTATGTGTGTGCAGTAATCAACAGGTATGTGTGTGCAGTAATCAACAGGTATGTGTGTGCAGTAATCAACAGGTATGTGTGTGCAGTAATCAACAGGTATGTGTGTGCAGTAATCAACAGGTATGTGTGTGCAGTAATCAACAGGTATGTGTGTGCAGTAATCAACAGGTATGTGTGTGCAGTAATCAACAGGTATGTGTGTGTAGTAATCAACAGGTATGTGTGCGCAGTAATCAACAGGTATGTGTGTGCAGTAATCAACAGGTATGTGTGTGCAGTAATCAACAGGTATGTGTGTGCAGTAATCAACAGGTATGTGTGTGCAGTAATCAACAGGTATGTGTGTGCAGTAATCAACAGGTATGTGTGTGCAGTAATCAACAGGTATGTGTGTGCAGTAATCAACAGGTATGTGTGTGCAGTAATCAACAGGTATGTGTGTGCAGTAATCAACAGGTATGTGTGTGCAGTAATCAACAGGTATGTGTGTGCAGTAATCAACAGGTATGTGTGTGCAGTAATCAACAGGTATGTGTGCGCAGTAATCAACAGGTATTTCCAACCAAAGACTAATTAAAAAAATAAAATGCATTCTTTTATCTCTGCCAGGTGGAAGCACTGACTAGTCAGGTGAAATCATTGACGGAGCAGAAGGAGAAGCTGCAAGAGAAACTGTATCAGGCTGAAGATGTGGTGCAGAAACATCAAGCATCACTTACCAATCTGCAAATAGTACTGGAGCAATTCCAAGCAGGTAAATACCACCCCACTGTGGTGGATTGTCTGACTTAAACAGAGAGCAGACTATTGTCTAGCTGTGGTCAGTTTCAGAGCTTCATTTTTCTCCATTACTGTATAATAATAATAGTGCTTATTTATACTGCTCGCATAGGACTGAAAAGTCCCTTTACTCCAGCAGTAGGCTACTACTATCATTGTGGTCAAATTCTCAAATTATATTGAGGATAAAATTCCATACCTCGGCTGGCATTGAACCCACGCCCTCCTGTTTACCAGTCGAGCGCCTAGACCACTACACCACCGAGGCAGGTAACTGTAGGCAAACTCTGAAAATTTGGAGCATCCATTTTCTCTCTTTGTATCAGACCACTACATTTTTCTTTGTGTAAAACTCCAACGACCTAAGTATTTTCATTTTGTGAGCCTCCGGCTTCAGGAAAACCAATTTTCTGAGGCCCCTCCACTAGTTTATTTGTTTTCTGAATAGCTTTGGAAAATCCACTCCAAAAGCCACAGTGTGACTTCAAATCAATCAGTACTACTACTCACTCAAATGTGGCTTTGTTTTCAGAAAAGGATAACGAGATTGCACAGAGTCTCGAGTTTCTACAAGGAGAACTCAATAACTCCTATGCTAAGAATAATGAACTGACTCAACTTATCAGCACTCTACAGGTACGGTACACACTTTGTTAAATTGTCTATCCGAATAGGGATTTTAATTGTGTTGAGGATTTTTTTTTTCTTCCAATTTTGACGGTAACAACTCAGGTCTTATCGTCCCGAAATCGAAGACAGGAAAGCCAGCCGTTTCGAGAACGAACCATATTTGTTCAGGATAAAATCCGCCCCGGGCGGCGGGAATCGAACTCGCTGCCTAGCGCTTATAAGGCAGACGTGCTACCAATTAAGTTAACTAGGCTTTTTTCTTCAATTTGTTTTGTATTGCCTATTTCTTGCCATAAACCCACAAAATGCACAAGACCTTGCTTAAACTGCTTGGGCGAAGGAACTTTTTAGTCTCATTTGATCAGGATAAACAAGGTATAGGTATTCTATTCTATTCTATTCTATTCTATTCTATTTGTTCCCCACAGCATCAACTACAAGAGGCAAGGGAGAGTTTATCTGCAGCGGGAAGATTATCGGATCAACTCAACCAGAAATCTCAAACCATTCAAGAGCTCACAGAGAAAGGTAAGTGTGCCTAATAACATCCGTAAGTGTGCCTAATTGATTTTCCTTTTTTTTTTTTTTTTGTCGTTTTTCATATCATCAAAACTTACTTTTTTAATACTTAGCATTACTTTTATTTGCTTTTTGTTAGAAAGATATGTTTGAGTTTATTTCACCTAAAATGTTTATTTTATATTTTAAAATTAATGAAATTTGCGTTTTATCGTAGGTATCTACCTACTTAAGTTCGTATGTTAATTTTTGTCATGTTTGAAAATGATTTTATTGCATGCATGTTACATTTTATTCTTTGCTCCAATCCTAGTTTTGTGTCGTAAAAATGAAAACGTTTTTGTTGAATGCATTACAATCTTATTATTTTAATTGATTCAGTGAGATTTTTTTTTTTTTTTTTTTAATTTCCCTGGGTTTTTTAATCTACTTATTATTTTAATTGATTCAGTGAGATTTTTTTTTTTTTTTTTTTAATTTCCCTGAGTTTTTTAATCTAAGGACACAACTTTGACTGTTGCTATTTTATGATTTTTATTTATTGACTTTTGTCTCGAAAGCTCGAAACATTTTGTTATTGATTAAAATTAATGATATTGTTCCATATGTTTTTTTTCCGAGACCAGCCACTCACACTCCGACACACCGTCAGAACGTGTGTGGCGGAAAAAGCTTATGTCTTCAGACCGTCTGAGGGACTAGAGGTCGGAAGCTGCCACACACGTTCCGGCGCGGCGTCTGACAGACCTTGATGGACCTAGGTCTGTCAGACAGTCACAGCGTAAGTGGCCGGCCTTATGTTTAACATCGACTCAATAGATCAGTTGCACTTACTTGGGTGATGTTTCAAAGTCATAGAGCAGGAAAAATGAGGACCAATGGAATTTTTCTTTTTCTTCTACGACTTCTAGATCCCGAGATGAATCGATTTAAAAAATACCGGTAAATCGTAAACTTTGACGTCACGGCATACGCTCTCGTAGGCGATGACGTCACATCAAATGTCCCGAGCAAAGCTCCCTCGCAGGCAACACATGAATCTGTTTGTGCGCATGCATTTCTGCGCAATTCATGTTTGTGCGCATACGTTTCTGCGCATCTCGTGAAGTCTGACGTCAGAGTTCAAGACTCTGACGGAAAATAAAAATTGAATTTTCGACCTTTTACAGTTATTATTTCGGAGTTTTGACCTCAGATTTGGATTTTTCCCAACTTTTGGAATCGACCATTTATTAATAATTTTTACCCATTTGCAACTGCTCCATTTTGTCTGCTCTGATTTGACGTTTGGCCAGCCACGCACCATCAGATAGACCTGACGACAGGTACACCTGATTAGGTCTACCTGATAGTACGTGTGTATCACGGGCCTTTTCAGCCGTACCTGTCAGGTCTACCTAATAGTGAGTGGCTCGCCTTTGGCATTGCATGATTGTAGGATTTTTGTCTGCTCTGATTTGACATTTGGCCAGCCACTCACTATCAGATAGACCTGACGACAGGTACACCTGATTAGGTCTACCTGATAGTATGTGTGTATCACGGGCCTTTTCAGCCGTACCTGTCAGGTCTACCTAATAGTGAGTGGCTCGCCTTTGGCATTGCATGATTGTAGGATTTATTTTTCAGCCCGTGGCTGACCTGGTTAGCCTCACAGTTCAGAGTACGAGAGTTCAATCTCAACCAGTAGCTGTTCAAGTGTTTTCTAGTTCGACAGTTGACTTGTTGAGATGTGCCCTCTTGTTACTCAAAACTCATCGCATGACTATTTTTTTTTTATTATTATTGTTATTATTATATATCATTTTTCCATATTGTTATTTTGTTTGCTGTTTTGTTTAGTTAACTTTTTTTTTTTTTCTTTCTTTCTTTTTTTTACATTTTAATGGTCGGGACTACAATGTAAGTGTAAACTTATGTTAATCTGATTTCAGATCAGCAAAATTTAATCCGAAGTTTAAAATCAACCAATTAGGTTGCTTCAAAAATTAACCTAAATCAAGTTTAAATCCTCTGTGGTTCCAGCTTTTTTTTTTTTTTTTTTTTCAAAACCTTTGAAAAAATTTAATATCAGCTGTTTTTTCTATTATTTTCCTTTTCATATTTTTTTTTTTTTTTTTTTTGTCCTTTTCTCATTGGGCTTTTTTTATTTTATTATTTTTATTGAATTTGAAAATTTTAAATAACAATTTATTTCTTTGTTTTTGCTTGTTTTTTTCTCGTTTGATTCCAATGTTTAGTTTGACCTTAGTATGATCGTTGCGCATGTGTCCGTTGGGTTCCGTGGGCTGAGTATTTATTCAGGTATCTTGTGGTCGCTTTTGACATTTGATTTCAAGATTCTGAAAAATACTTCACCTCACGCCCAAACAAGTTCTGCTTGACCCGAACTTGAAGGCTGTGACTCGAATTGCCGTCCAAGGAGTCTGCTATTTGTTTTCCAACTGTTTGGTTTGTTTATTATTTATTTTTATAGTGCATGTTTATTTTTATTTTTATTTTTTTTACATACTTCTATGTCTTTGTGTTTTTATCGTCAAAATGGAAATTTCATAACTATGGGGAGTAATACTTGGTCTGGCTGGGAAAGAGTATACGAGCCTGAATTTTCCCTTGCTAAAGAAAAAGCAAAGGTTGAGTGTGAAGGGCATCCACTCGTAAAATTTGTACCTAGCCATGGCTGATTGAGAGGCTGACGAAAAATGCCGACCTCGTCTGTACACGGGAAAAGGCGAAGAAGAAGAAGGAGGAGAAGAAGAAGAAGATTATTTATTACTGAAATTAACATGGTTCTTGATTGGATTGTATTTTACAGTGAATCAACTTATGGAAGAGTTAAACAAGAAAGAGGCAAAACTCAAAGAAGTCAACAATGGAGGCAAAGTAGACAAGTAAGTTGATGTATAATTATTTAGAAATTGGATAATATTTTAGAGAGTTTTTGATTTTTGCAGTCCAAAATTAGCTAAATCACGTGACTATCACGTCACGTGAGGGCAGTGTGGCTATCATGAACGAAATCATCTACTTTATGGGAGAACTTTGATCCACATCTTTCTGATGTCACATGAGTTCACGTGACGCGATAGTAGTATGTTTCTACCTTTACGAGTATACTTTACAATTTTGTTTAGCTTGAGATAATGGTCAAGTACAATATCATACATATTTCTGGACATGACTCCAGTCAGGTGAAGACCATGTCCAGAAATATGTATGAGTATACTTTATTCCACTCATTTCCTTCTTCCCTCTCCCCCAGATGTCTAGTGACCAACATGATCGTCAACTTCCTGACCGCCCCCTCCCGTCCATCCCGTCACCAAGCTCTCCAGATCTTAGCTTCGGTGATCGACATGACACCCCAGGACCGCCAGAAGATCGGCTTGGAACCCTCACAGGCATTTAATCCCAACCAATCCCTATCGGAAGCGTTCATACAATTCCTCGAGAGCGAGTCCAGCCCGCGATCCAAAGCTCAGGTAAGGGGTCACCCGTCCAAGTAGGTGTCAAGATGGGCGTTGCTTAACGACAGTGTTCTATCGCTTCAATCTAGGTGGCAATCATCTCTAAAGCGGATTTAGCTAAAAATTCAGAGTTTTTTTTTACGTGAATTTATTTTGTATGTCAGCCTCGTAATTATTTTTGAGTATGCAATACGCACAACTTTCTTCCGGTTTTTCTCACTTATCAGTGTTGAACATTTCTTTCTATTTATTTTATAGTCAACTTTTATTGAGAAGATAATAATAAATGAAACATGTTCCGTAGAATTTTGAAAAAAAAATCACCCGAACTGGGTCTCGAACCCGGCAACCGCTGTTTCTTCTTTATGTTATTCTTACCGTTTTCTTTTCTATGCTATACTCAATATACTAATTCACCCGTTACACCCATCACAACAACCCAGTAGTTAGTTCCCTGAATAACGTAAAAAAAAACCCTAACCAATAACCGTCCCCATGTCTTCTGTTTCACCAGAGTTCTACCCCCGTGTCTCGCCGCACCTCGAGCACCACCTCCCCTCTCCTCTTCCCCGAGAGTGCCCTCCCCTCCCTCCCTCAGTTCTCAACCATGGGCTCGGGTTCGATGCTCAAGGATGTACTGCATTCCGATAGCTGAGGGCTTCAGCCTGTGACGGCCGCGGCTGCTGGGCTTAGCTCTGTGTCACATATATAAACGAGTTGGATGGACGATAAAATAATAATAATAGTCATAGACTCTTGAGAGGAAGGTAACCACTAGGTGAGGTTAACACCGGAGGCGTTCTCTACCACCTAACCCCCAGAGACCTAATTATGTGGACAATCCTTCAATTAGATGATGAAATTCCATGCCTCGACTGGGATCGAACCGGCGCTCTCCTGTTTACCAGGTGAGCACTGTGCCACCGAGGCGGGTAAAAGAGTAAGATAAATATCTGTTTCATGTCTGTCCGACATTTGGTGCGATATCGATGTTTTATTACATAGGGTTATTTAAATTTAAGCAACTTTCGGACACCTAGACCCTAGACCATCAGAAGTCTACTAGGCCTTCTATGGAGAAGTCATCGAGATTAAACTTTTCTAAAGACGTATTTGTGGCACAGGCAATGAAAAGTCTGGTAAACCTTTTACTGAGGAATATTTGTTAACTACCTTCCAAAAGCATCGGAAAGGTAAGGTAATAAGTGATGATGAAATTATTGCCTTAATAGTGCTAAATTTAAATTATGGGATAGGTACATATATAGATAATTTGGCGTACTGAAAATAATGGTGGTGTATTAGGGATTTTGTTCTACACCTTTGTCAACACAGGCAAAAATGTAGTTACCTAGTTAGTATTTAGGGTACTAACTTCATCAATTGCACTTTTGTTCCCTGTTTCACAAGGTACATAATTGGGAAAACCTCTTCTAGCAGGAAAAATTTGGAACCGAAATTTTGAAAATTTTCAGGTGAGATCTCTTGGTTTAGGTCGGCAATACTGAACAGAAAATTTTCAGAGATTTGTGTTAAAATAATACTAATTTTTAAGTTGTAAATTTTTTGTCATTCCAATTTGTTTATTAAAATTATAAGAGGTGTAATGCTTAGAAACCCGGAACCACTAGTTTTCAGTTTCTACTACCTAAAGAGTGACTGGTGTCTCGGGTCTTAGTGTGATTTAAACCTTATAACCTGCCTTCAATTAGGTTCAACATATTAGATAGGTAATATAGGTATTGTGTTTAGGCACTTTAAAATTGGGTGTTTTATGAACGTGGGCATTCGAATTTTCCGATGTGTTTATTTTCGTTTAATCACAAGCCCATATTCCACCTGCCTATGTAGAATTGTAGATGTCTAGTTAAATTATTGCAATAGGTACGTATGTGTATGATAACGAAGAATATCTATATTTTGTTAAATATTATCTGTGTATTGTGTCTAAAATTAATTGAATAAATATATTTTATTGTTCTTATGGTGATTGATTACGTGACTGGCCGTTACGGGGCCCACTCAGCCTCGTGAGGAAAATGAGTAGCTATGACACATAAATGCGCATAGCGACCGGTGCCAGCACGGTAGGTAAAAATTGGATGTTAGGATTATTGAGATATTGGGAAAAGTCCTACAATGCTGCAGTGAGCACCAAAGTTGTGATATAATAACACAGAGAAACTGCATTTACATTTATATTCAACGTTTTTTTTTTTTTTTTTTTTTTTTTTTTTTTTTAAAATATTTTTTTTTTTTTTTTTTTTAA
>NW_007377597.1:135238-136505 GCF_000475195.1 Diaphorina citri
TCTCCTTTGTTACAGTTTCCTTTTTCAAACCTCTTGAAAAAAGTTAAAGGGTTAATTTATATGAGTTCCACTTAAAAATGGTCTACCACGTAAAAAAATAATAATAATAATAATAAAAGTTAGTTTACAGAAGTCATTGATCTCGTTTAGGGAATCGGAACCCATTATAGGACCCGCTAAACACTTACCGTCCTGACATTCGCATGTGATACATCCGTCGTCCGTCATGACAAAGCCCCGCTTACATCTGAGTTTACAGTTAGCCAGGGGCGTACAATGAGGTCGCAGTATGGTGAAGGGGGTGGAACCATCACAGACAGGGCAACATTCCCCAGGCACGTACTGGGGATTTACACACGGGACCTGCGATGTGAGAGGGAATGGAAAGAGACTTTAGTATTAGATAGTTCAAATTATCCTGACCTAACCGTTTCAAAATAGATACATATATTAGTCAGCTCCCATGGCGTAGTGGTCACTGCGCTCGCCTTGCACGCGAGAGACCCGGGTTCGATTCCCGGCGGGGTCAAGAAATTTGTATCATGCAAGTGATTGATTCCGTGACTGGCTGTTGCGGGGCCCACTCAGCCTCGTGATTTGGCGGCATGCGTAGAACGCAAACAGGGTGGACACCGCAAACAGAACGATGAGAAGGATGTACAGGGACTCTCGGATCTGACGGTTCGTGGCGCTCTCTGGACTGTCGTTACCGCTGGGTGGGGTGGGTGTGTCTGGGGGAAGAATGATGAGGTATGGTTAGAAATAAACGGAAGAATAGCCTAATAAGTATTTCCGACATTTGCTACAGAAATAACCGGAAACGGATGAGACGGAATAGGAGAATCTGTTCAGGATAAAGTTCGTCTCGGGCGGTAATAGAACCCGCAACCTAGCGCTTACAAAGCAGATGTGCACCCTCCAAGCTAACTTGGTATGAGGGCTGAAACAGCTAATGAAACAGCCCTTAGCTGTTTCGAGCTTTCAGCTCTCATCATCAGTCAGTTACACAAGGGGCTGTATATATTTTAGATAATATAGTTTTGCCATCCCAAATAATAACAGAGGATTCACTTGAAAAATTCCCCCACAGGATCCCAAAACTAGACAAAATAATAAAGATAATTTACAATACACAACATAATATACACACGGGGGTGGTTTACTTGGTGATGGGTACAATGGATTAGTAAAATTTCAATCAAATCAAATTTCACATCAATCAGGAAAACCAGCTTAAAGTGTACAACTTGGAAAAACACTTTCGTAT
>NW_007377597.1:136640-153674 GCF_000475195.1 Diaphorina citri
TAGAAATTATAACAGTAAATTTCTACCTCGAAATTGAAATCAACTCGATTGTCTCCCATCACCAAGGGTGCCACCCCACACGAGGCATTATTTACACGGGGGCCAGGGCCAGCTTTTCCTTCTCTTCTGGCGAGATGGGTCGGGGGCCCTCATAGGTGGGTATATATTTGTACTGGTACTGCGGGGGCGGACACCCGTACTCCGTCAAATGGAGGCGGTTGCGGCGCGCACGCATTTGGCGGCACGCTGTTTCTTCTTTATGTTATTCTTACCGTTTTCTTTTCTATGCTATACTCAATATACTAATTCACCCGTTACACCCATCACAACAACCCAGTAGTTAGTTCCCTGAATAACGTAAAAAAAAACCCTAACCAATAACCGTCCCCATGTCTTCTGTTTCACCAGAGTTCTACCCCCGTGTCTCGCCGCACCTCGAGCACCACCTCCCCTCTCCTCTTCCCCGAGAGTGCCCTCCCCTCCCTCCCTCAGTTCTCAACCATGGGCTCGGGTTCGATGCTCAAGGATGTACTGCATTCCGATAGCTGAGGGCTTCAGCCTGTGACGGCCGCGGCTGCTGGGCTTAGCTCTGTGTCACATATATAAACGAGTTGGATGGACGATAAAATAATAATAATAGTCATAGACTCTATTGGCGGCATGCGTAGAACGCAAACAGGGTGGACACCGCAAACAGAACGATGAGAAGAATGTACAGGGACTCTCGGATCTGACGGTTCGTGGCGCTCTCTGGACTGTCGTTACCGCTGGGTGGGGTGGGTGTGTCTGGGGGAGAAGAATGATGAGGTATGATTAGAAATAAACGGAAGAATAGCCTAATAAGTATTTCCGACATTTGCTACAGAAATAACCGGAAACGGATGAGACGGAATAGGAGAAAGCCGGAATCTGTTCAGGATAAAGTTCGTCTCGGGCGGTAATAGAACCCGCAACCTAGCGCTTACAAAGTAGATGTGCACCCTCCAAGCTAACTTGGTATGAGGGCTGAAACAGCTAATGAAACAGCCCTTAGCTGTTTCGAGCTTTCAGCTCTCATCCATAGACTCTTGAGAGGAAGGTAACCACTAGGTGAGGTTAACACCGGAGGCGTTCTCTACCACCTAACCCCCAGAGACCTAATTATGTGGACAATCCTTCAATTAGATGATGAAATTCCATGCCTCGACTGGGATCGAACCGGCGCTCTCCTGTTTACCAGGTGAGCACTGTGCCACCGAGGCGGGTAAAAGAGTAAGATAAATATCTGTTTCATGTCTGTCCGACATTTGGTGCGATATCGATGTTTTATTACATAGGGTTATTTAAATTTAAGCAACTTTCGGACACCTAGACCCTAGACCATCAGAAGTCTACTAGGCCTTCTATGGAGAAGTCATCGAGATTAAACTTTTCTAAAGACGTATTTGTGGCACAGGCAATGAAAAGTCTGGTAAACCTTTTACTGAGGAATATTTGTTAACTACCTTCCAAAAGCATCGGAAAGGTAAGGTAATAAGTGATGATGAAATTATTGCCTTAATAGTGCTAAATTTAAATTATGGGATAGGTACATATATAGATAATTTGGCGTACTGAAAATAATGGTGGTGTATTAGGGATTTTGTTCTACACCTTTGTCAACACAGGCAAAAATGTAGTTACCTAGTTAGTATTTAGGGTACTAACTTCATCAATTGCACTTTTGTTCCCTGTTTCACAAAGTACATAATTGGAAAAACCTCTTCTAGCAGGAAAAATTTGGAACCAAAATTTTGAAAATTTTCTGGTGAGATCTCTTGTTTTAGGTCGGCAATACTGAACAGAAAATTTTCAGAGATTTGTGTTAAAATAATATTGATTTTTAAGTTGTAAATTTTTTGTCATTCCAATTTGTTTATTAAAATTATAAGAGGTGTAATGCTTAGAAACCCGGAACCACTAGTGTTCAGTTTCTACTACCTAAAGAGTGACTGGTGTCTCGGGTCTTAGTGTGATTTAAACCTTATAATCTGCCTTCAATTAGGTTCAACATATTAGATAGGTATTGTGTTTAGGCACTTTAAAATTGGGTGTTTTTTGAACGTGGGCATTCGAATTTTCCGATGTGTTTATTTTCGTTTAATCACAAGCCCATATTCCACCTGCCTATGTAGAATTGTAGATGTTTAGTTAAATTATTGCAATAGGTATGTGTAAGATAACGAAGAATATCTATATTTTGTTAAATATTATCTGTGTATTGTGTCTAAAATTAATTGAATAAATATATTTTATTGTTCTTATGTCATTATTTGATTTTTTTTTTTTTTTTTTAAATCAGCCCCAAATTTTTCTCAAACAAATTACCACCTTTTTCGAGGGCCTTTCTCTGAAAAAGAAGTGGAGAAGAAACATCACAACACAACCATTTAATGTACATGTATAATATATTTATCAGTAATAGTTTGTTTTTGTTTTTTATTTACATATTAATAATAATAATAATAATAATGGAGAAAATAAAACTCGGTAAAAAGAAAATCAAACTTCACAAGAAATTATTAGACAATATAAATATGATATTTTATGTGGATATTACTAGTAACACAGGATTTAAGTTTTTGATGGCTTGTTTTTTTGGAGACTCTTATTTTACAAATTTTGGAGTCAAAAACTGGGGAATATTTAACTCATTAAAAGGTAGGTACACATCTTTCTCCTACATTTATTTATCTGTTTTATTGGAATTTTAGACCTATTAAAGTCATTTCTTTCCTTTACTTTCAGATAGATACAATGAAATCAAAAAAGGTGAACTACTGGGCGAGATTAAGGTTGTGGTTATGTACCGGGTTGGGTTGAGACAGGATATTGTTTCTACAGTTTGGCATGGGAGTGGTAACTTATTTACATTACAAAATACAAATATTAAAAATTTTGTAGCCAAAACCATAATTATTATGTCAGCCCAAAAGCGATCACCATAGGTATAGGGCTGATTGAGAAGCTGAAGAATAACGCCAACCCTGTTTGAACGCAGGAAAAGGCGAGGAGGAAGAAGACTTCCGACTTCCCATGTCTAGATGTGGGACTATAAATGGAGGAGAATAGTTAACCTTAACCAGCCTAGCCTGCTGGCAGTTTTCAAAGGATTCTCTCTGCTTTTAAAGAATAAGCACGAGTCCTCACGATGGTTAAATGCGTTTCAGCTGAAGCCGCTACAACAACAACATCCACCACAAAAAGCGCACTCTGAGGCTTAGGTGTAGTGGCAAACAGCCCTAAAGGTCCGGTTAAGCTTGTACGAATCTCAACTTACCTCACACATAGATGCCGTGCACTTCTTCTGGCCTCCATGCAAGCACGTGCAGTTGGTGCAGGGGTCTGCAAAGTACGTGTCACCTACGTGCAGCAAGGTGCCATTCTCTAGGAGACAGGATAGGTACTCGTCACCTATCCTGGGAATCTCTAGGTCACTCGGTGACAGACTGGGCGTGGACTCTTCTGAAATAAAACATACACATCGTATTTTATTGAGCTATCCATCAGTGCTCGGCGACAGCACGTAAGCACGTTGAATGTATCAGTTCCCACTTCTCAATGGATCTCTGAAGTTAACAGGTTAACACCGTCTTTATGGAAAAAATATCTCGCTATCACATCAGACTGAAACAAATTTTGGCCAATCAGATGTTCGGTTTGGAATTGATGCTTTTTTTTAAGAGTTTGACAGAGGGAACTGATAAAACATACATTCTTATCGTCCAGAAATCGAAGAGAGAAGGAAGACAGGATATGAGAAAGCCAGCCGTTCCGAGAACGAACATTATCCCATCAGGATAAAATCCGCCCCGGGCGGGAATCGAACCCGCGGCCTAGCGCTTACAAGGCAGACGCACTACCAACTAAGCTAACTAGGCTGACTGGGGGACCTTAAACAGCCTGAAATTTCCCTTGCTACAGAAATGGTTTCAGGCCCCCTTGATGAACCTAGGCCTGATGACCCCCTCCCCTCTGGAAGCCCCTGGAATTAAATTGATCTCATCACCTAATGGCCATAGTGTAAAAGTGACTTTAAAACAGGGATTCCTAAACTGTGGTCCGTAACTGTAATTGGTTTTTCCGGACATGGAAAGTAAGTAGGTCCGGTTAAGCTTATATGAATTTAGGAAACAGCTTACTTACTCGACGACAAGGGCGGTGATCTCATCTGCCCCCGCGCAGCGCGGACAACAGGTTCCCGGTTCCGGAGGTCGTGGGTTCGAGCACGCCGCTGCCGGGCATTGCTGCGAGTAGCACAGGACCTTGCCCTCCCGGCATGTACAGTCTGTACATGGGTTGAGCGTCCAGTGTTGACCCTCTAGCTTGAGTTCCCCGTGGAAGTCCATGCATACCGCAGCCTCGTGCCCGCTGGATGTGGCGTCTGGAAGAGAGAAATGTTGAAGCTGATTACAGGTTGGTTGAATTTGGTTTTGGTTAAATTGGTGCGGAAAGGTCATCTTATCTAATGAATAGGTCTTTCGTTGAAAAAAAAATTCTATGGTTAATAAATACAAATATAAAGAATAGAACCTTCACTGAAGTTAAGTATCAAACCAAGAATCTCTTGACCATCAAGGATTGAGGAACCCAGGGGTAGAAATCATAACCTTGATGCTAATGGCGGGCTTTAGCAACTCAGGATTGAGATGAAACAAGAAATTCTCCATTCTTAATCCTAAAGTGAGGTGATAAACCTCAACCCAAGACTGGCCAAAAAAGTCTGGTTAAAAGCTTGAAAGTTGAAATGTGTCAATAATGCTCACTCACCAGGACAGTACGGGCAGCACTGTGTAGAATTAGCAGGGATAGGATGTTGACAGGACAGCGTGGGACATGCAATGAGCGTGCACATTTCTCTCCCATCAATACAATGACATTCCCGACAACCATCCCGCCAGATCTCTGAATCATCCCGCCATACTCCGTCTTCTGAAAAATGAGAGGAAACAACAATGTAGAGCTATGAAACTAGTCAATATTCATATCTTAAAGAGCTGTTCAAATTTAATGTGTCCCTCCATCCCTCATTAGATGGGCGGATATTCATATCTTAAAGAGCTGTTCAAATTTAATGTGTCCCTCCATCCCTCATCAGATGGGCGAGAAAAGACACAGTACTTCTTATTTAGGTCCTGTTTCAACACAAGAACATCAGAGAGCAACCCGTTGAAATATTTACAATCGAAGGACGACTAGAACGAGTGCAAATTTCTTGTAGATGGTGGGCATCAAACCAGGGACCTTCTGTATGGCAAGCAAACGCGTTACCAAATACAATGTCTACTGGAACCCGTCAAAAAAATGGGAAGCCTGGAAAAATGGGGGAACATTAATTGCCCGTTCCTTGGATTCCCAATTAGACAGATTCAACAGTACTACTTCAACAGGTTACTATAACTTTCTGATGTTCTCGTGTTGACCTAGCTGCTATCTGAAGAAGAGCTCACTACGGAATGGGCATGCTACGACACAGAACTGTAAAGCCCAAAGCAGCAGATGTTTTATAGTCTAACAAAAGTGCAAAACGTAAATTTCTAACTATATGACGTACCACTATTGTGATTACTCTGCTTTATTCGAAGTACATTGTATGTGTATAGCTCTAAAGCAATTAAAACAGGTACAAAAAGCCTGAAGAGCAATTACCTAGATAAGTACGTGTAAGTAGTAAGCTCTACATTTTCTCTTTTCAAATTAAATTGTTACGAAGGGTTAGGTACCTAGAGTTCTGTGCAAAATTGAAACACTTGGAATTGGAAACTGTAAAACGTAGTGTTACTAGTCATGTCTGAGTCTAACTGCATGATATGCAGCAAAATTATTTGTTGCTTGAAGCTTTGTACCGGCTTGGGGCTTTTACCAAGTTTATATCAATACGTACTGAAACTAAATGGATGAAATAGAAACTACATACATAGAGATAGATGGGCGAGAAAAGACACAGTACTTCTTATTTAAGTAGGTCCTGTTTCAACACAAGAACATCAGAGAGCAATCCGTTGAAATATTTACAACCGAAGGACGACTAGAACGAGTGCAAATTTCTTGTAGATGGTGGGCATCAAACCAGGGACCTTCTGTATGGCAAGCAAACGCGTTACCACTAGGCTAACCGTGTCCCTCAATTTCTAGATCTCCTGAAAAAATTGGATTTTGGGCTACGCTACGCCAGCTAAGCCCACAACTCAAAATTTTGGATTAGGTACAGTTCTCATTTTCCACGTACCATCATCAAATCATCATTCAGAATTTCACTTGTTTATTTATTGAAATGTTGTTAGCAAAATGCTTACTTACCAGTATAGCAAGATTCGGCCGCTGCTTCCCCTTCAGTGGTGGAAGTAGAGGAAGGTTTGCATTTGCACATGTGGCACCCATTCTCATCTCGTGCGTAGCCGTGTGCACATTGCTTCTCGCACTGATTCATAGAAGGACACTGGGCACACCTAGGACAGAGAAAGAAAGTAATGAAATGTCAAAATCGTGGGCTAAATGTAACTCATAGAAAGTCGTGTGATGTTCACAACAGATATTTTTTTTTATCGGGGGGCTCCGAGTTCCGTCCATCTGAGTTCCGTTCTACCTGAGCTAGAATTTTTTTTTTTTTTTTAAGATGCATGTTTCACCGCCGTTTTTATTTCATAGCAATGAAACAACTGCTACATTAGACGCATGTGGTCTGTGTCGTAGCATGCCCATCCCGTAGTATGCCTCTCATCAGATGGGCGAGAAGAGACACAATACTTCCCATTTAGGTGCTGGGTCAACACGAGAACACCAGAAAGTAACCCGTTGAAATATTTGCAATCGAAAAACGAGTACAAACTTTTGTCGATGGTGGGATTCGAACCCGGGACCTTCTGCATGGCAAGCAAGCACGTTACCACTGGGATGAACCCTCTTACCTGCAAATCTCGCAGCCCTGCTTTCGTTTGAACCCATGGGGGCACTCCTTAGTGCACCCCACCAGGGGAGGACAAGTGGGGGGAGCGGGGGGCGGGGCACATTCACATAAGTTGTTCCCATTGGTGTCCTTCAGGAGTCCGTGTTGACAGTCCAATAGACACTCCTCTGGAAAGTTGAAAACAGAGATAATTTTTATAGGTAGATAAACCAGTGCAATAGTCCTAAACTAAAATGGACGCGGCACACAAGGGATCAAGAAGAGTCCTTCCACTATACCTTTTATTATTAGTAATAATAAAGGTAGGACGGACTAAAAATCAACATTTTTCAAGAGTCAAGTCGGGCAAATAAAATCGGGCTAGGGAAAATAGGTAGGTAGGGAAGAAGAGAGTCCACTATAACTTTTATTATTAGTAATAATAAAGGAAGGACGGACTAAAAATCAACATTTTTCAAGAGTCAAGTCGGGCAAATAAAATCGGGCTAGGGAAAATAGGTAGGTAGGGAAGAAGAGAAAAATATTATTCATTATTACCAAGGTAGGTACTTTTTATTAATATTTCTTTTATTTATTCAAAGGTTCACGGGAATACACTTCAGCGAATTTGAAATTGTCTAGCGGTCATGGGAGTTTTTGAAAAATAGGGAAGGCAGGAGGGGAGGAAAATGAATTAATTTAGCAAAAAAAAAAAAAAAAATCCCTTGAAAAATGAAATGCCCCCAAGCTGTTTTCAAATGCTTCCTCTGTTCAATCTACTAATTAATGTTCGAGAGCATTGCGTTATGGACGTTGTGATTACGCAATGGTCTCTCGCCGCTAGACTAGATACCTTGTGCCTGCCTTGTAAGCGCTAGGGTGCGGGTTCGATTCCCGCCCGGGCCGAACTTTATCCTAAACAGATCCGGTTCGTTTTCAGAATTGTAGCCCTGGATTTCTCCTATCCTGTCTGACTTCGCTCTTCGCTTTCGGGACGATGAGACCTCCTTTGTTACAGTTTCCTTTTTCAAACCTCTTGAAAAAAGTTAAAGGGTTAATTTATATGACTTCCACTTAAAAATGGTCTACCACGTTAAAAAAATAATAATAATGAAAGTTAGTTTACAGAAGTAATTGATCTCGTTTAGGGAATCGGAACCCATTATAGGACCCGCTAAACACTTACCGTCCTGACATTCGCATGTGATACATCCGTCGTCCGTCATGACAAAGCCCCGCTTACATCTGAGTTTACAGTTAGCCAGGGGCGTACAATGAGGTCGCAGTATGGTGCTGCCTAACTAAAGCTCTTACTGTAGGGTCAGCTAACATTCATGGATTGGAAAAAAAAAAAAAATCTAACGAAAAAGCTAATGAAGATTTAATGAAGATCGCTCGGATCTTTGAGCTTAGTTAGGAAACATCTTAACACCATCCACAAAAGCCCAATCTGAGCCCAATAGGTGTAGTGGCTAATTAGCCCTAAAGGATGTTAGCTTCTACGAATCTACGAACTAAATTTAAAGCTACAAATAAGTATTTGTCTTTTTTCAGCAATTTGGTCATCGAAGGCAATCTGAATGAAGTTACTCTGGATTTCAGGACTACTGACGGGTTAAGAAATAAAGTTACATGTTGGTGTTGGGTTTTGGCTCCTAAGTTGTACTGAATATTTGATGAGCTCTAAGTTGATGCTGAAATTTGTTGATAGATTCCTTCAAGAAAACACCATCATGTCCTAGTGAACTTCTTCCGTCCTGGGATTCCTGACCTCCTCTATCAGGATATATCCTGAACTTCTTTATCAGGATATATCCTGAACTTCTCTATCAGGATATATCCTGAACTTCTTTATCAGGATATATCCTGAACTTCTCTATCAGGATATCTCCTGAACTCCTCTATCAGGATAAGCTCTCATCATAGGTCCTACAGTGTTGGTATAATAATCTATTATGTAATAGGTATGAATCTTACTGAATTAGTACACTCACCCAAACACAGAGGACAGCACTGGTTAGGAATAGTCATGGGATTACTGCACGTCACAGAACATATCCGCTGTGTACAGTGATGACTTCTGTCTTTACAAACACAGCTTGTACAGGCGTCCAATCGCCACTCTTGATTCTCCTGGTAGGTGACGTTGCCAACTGTACACCCTGAAGGTACCAGGTCGGCCGGCTTTGGCAACAGCGCGTCTGAAAAAGATGGAAATTTCAGTTAAAACAAATTTCACAGCGTTTTTGCCGATTTTCATAGAGAAGATAAAATAGACTACAAACATAGAATGAATAAAAAATGCTCAAGCTCTTGTTTTGAAGAGGTTTGACAGAGGGAACTGTAACTGCTAAGGTCTTATCGTCCCGAAATCGAAGCGAGAAGGAAGATAGGATAGGAGAAAACCAGCCGTTCCGAGAAAAAAACCCCGGGCGGGAATCCTAACTGCGACCCAGCGCTTACAAGGCAAACGGGTTACCAGCTAAGTAGGAGGGCTAAGACTATTGTTGTTGCCAAATTAAAACACACATAATTATATGAGGTCTAAGCTCTCTGCTTTTAAAGAATAAGCACGAGTCCTCACGATGGTTAACTGCGTTTCAGCTGAAGCCGCTACAACAACAACATCCACCACAAAAAGCGCACTCTGAAGCTTAGGTGTAGGGGCAAACAGCCCTAAAGGTCGAGTTAAGCTTGTACGAATCTCAACTTACCTCACACATAGATGCCGTGCACTTCTTCTGGCCTCCATGCAAGCACGTGCAGTTGGTGCAGTTTAGTTTACCAACCTTGCCTATCTCAACCCGGTACATAACAATGACCTAACTCCTGAGGCGTTCTCTACCACCTAACCAGCATTCTACTTACCCAGACAAGTAGGACAGCATGCATGTTTAGGCTGGACCGAGAGGTCTAAAAGGTAAACTACTGGGCGAGATTAAGATTGTGGTTATGTACCGGGTTGGGTTGAGACAGGATATTGTTTCTACAGTTTGGCATGGGAGTGGTAACTAAAAAAGCAAGGTTAGTTTACCAACCTTGCCTATCTCAACCCGGTACATAACAACGACCTAACTCCTGAGGCGTTCTCTACCACCTAACCAGCATTCTACTTACCCAGACAAGTAGGACAGCATGCATGTTTAGGCTAGATCGACCGCACACAGGGCGTACTGCTAGGGCACTCCTGTTGATAGCAGATCTTATCCCCGCGTTCACACCGGCACCTCTACAAGCCTGAGGCGTTCTCTACCACCTAACCAGCATTCTACTTACCTAGACAAGTAGGACAGCATGCATGTTTAGGCTGGACCGACCGCACACAGGGCGTACTGTTAGGGCACTCCTGTTGATAGCAGATCTTATGCCCCCGTTCACACCGACATGATATACAGGCGCCTTCACGCCACGCAGTACCATTCTTACCTCCACAGTCTTTATCATTACCGTCATTCCTGAGGGAGAAGAGAGAAAATTAAATTGATCTCATCACCTAATGGCCATAGTGTAAAAGTGACTTTAAAACAGGGATTCCTAAACTGTGGTCCGTAACTGTAATTGGTTTTTCCGGACATGGAAAGTAAGTAGGTCCGGTTAAGCTTATATGAATTTAGGAAACAGCTTACTTACTCGACGACAAGGGCGGTGATCTCATCTGCCCCCGCGCAGCGCGGACAACAGGTTCCCGGTTCCGGAGGTCGTGGGTTCGAGCACGCCGCTGCCGGGCATTGCTGCGAGTAGCACAGGACCTTGCCCTCCCGGCATGTACAGTCTGTACATGGGTTGAGCGTGGAGCTCTAAGGGTTAGGTGGTAGAAAACGCCTATGGCGTTAACCTCGCCTATTATTATTATTATTTTAAGGGACAAAAATGTCTTACCCAGACAAACAGGACAGCATTGTCCTATCTCGGACTTGGTGCACGCCTCCGGTAACTTAGGACACTCCACTTTGGAGCAGAACTTGATACCGCGCTCACACTTGCACTCCTCACAGTCTGCACTCAGCCATGAAGTGCCATTCTCACAGCTCTCGTTCATGTCTGAAACGAAGAAACATGTAGAATGGAATAGATTGGGGTAATATTAGGCTACTAGTGAACGATAGAATAAGGATTTCTACTTGCATTTTGATTGCAATAGGTAGAAAAACACACTACTGTCACGTGACGTGAAAATTTCTACCTTAAGAGGGTTGAGGCTAAATTAGCTGAATACCAACTAGGGTAAAAGTGGCTATGGCCATAGCAAAATATTAGGCTACTACGGAACGATAGAATAAGGATTTCTACTTGCATTTTGATTGCAATAGGTCGAAAAACACACTACTATCACGTGACGTGAAAATTTCTACCTTAAGAGGGTTGAGGCTAAATTAGCTGAATACCAACTAGGGTAAAAGTGGCTATGGCCATAGCAGTAAGAATTTCGATTTCAAATACAGTCGAACCTGTATACAATGTCTACTGGAACCCGTCTAAATGGGAAGCCTGGAAAAATGGGAAAACATTAATTGCCCGTTCCTTGGATTCAAAATTAGACAGATTCAACAGTATTACTTCAACAGGTTACTATTACTATCTGATGTTCTCGTGTTGACCTAGCTGCTATCTGAAGAAGAGCTCACTACGGAATGGGCATGCTACGACACACAACTGTAAAGCCCAAAGCAGCAGATGTTTTATAGTGTAACAAAAGTGCAAAACGTAAATTTCTAACTAAAAAAAAAGGAATTTTAATTGTGTTGAGCATTAAATGCTTGTCAAAAATGTCCTTCCTCGCTTGATAAACTACGCTAAATTTAATGACTTGACTGGGACTCGAACCACCAACCTCCAGATCCAAGAGTCCACCGTGCTAACCACTACACCACTGAGGTTGGTGTAAATTTCTAAGTACATATGTGACGTGCCACTATTGTGATTGTGCCAAAGAAGGGAGACAGGTACCCATATACTCTGCTTTATTCGAAGTACATTGTATGTGTATAGCTCTAAAGCAATTAAAACAGATACAAAAAGCCTGAAGAGCAATTACCTAGATAAGTACGTGTAAGTAGTAAGCTCTACATTTTCTCTTTTCAAATTAAATTGTTACGAAGGTTTAGGTACCTAGAGTTCTGTGCGAAATTGAAACACTTGGAATCGGAAACTGTAAAACGTAGTGTAGTCATGTCTGAGTCTAACTGCATGATATGCAGCAAAATTATTTGTTGCTTGGAGCTTTGTACCGGCTTGGGGCTTTTACCAAGTTTATATCAATACGTACTGAAACTAAATGGATGAAATAGAAACTACATACATAGAGAATACATGTAGAGACAAAACTACATAATTATGTAGATGTAAATAATACCTACCTAATATTTATGATAGGTAAGTACCGGTCTATAAAATGTTGAGTATATTATTTTAGGGAATACAAGGAATAAGGATGTAGCAATTCCTTTGTTAAAGTAATGTAGAGTAGTAGGTATGCAATATGCATGGCTAGCCCTATTGAAAATATCATAAGTTGGCTGAAGTTAAGAGTGAGAAGGTTGAGTAAAATAACTTTTTTTTTGTAATAACTCTATCCCGAAATTTCAATTTAAAATATTGTTCAACGCGTTTCTGCCCTTTCCTTCCCCCCCCCCCTCCCTCCCCGTCAGCAAAATGAAAATATTATTCCAAAGTAAAAAGTATTTTCCATCATCTCTTTTGTTCTTCACTCCGACCGATCATTTAAAGCAGAAGTGTTTGTCGAAAAGTTCTTTGAACGAAAATATTATCCTCCGCTTATGCTTATAAATAGGTACAAACTTTTGAAAAGCTTCTCGATATAATGTGTAATCTACATAGGTATAGATACAGTTGTTATTTGTTATGTGTAAGAGTTATATTAGGTATATTTTTTAGAGAGTAAAAAATGCAGTGTTCCAATAAGGCTCCAGAAGAGGTATATGTACTGTAGGTATAGTTTTTTTTTCGATTTGTGGTTTTAAGTGTTTTTTTTCCTCTCTCTCTCTCTCTCTCTCTCTCTTTCTCCCTCTCCCCTCCCTCTCTCTCGTGGTTCTTTTTGAGGTCTTGTAGTGTGTAAAGATTTTTTTAAAAGAGGTTTGATAGAAGGAACTGTAACTGCTAAGATCCTATCGTCCCGAAATCGAAGAGAGAAGGAAGACAGGATAGGAGAAAGCCAGCCGTTCCGAGAACGACAGGATTTTGTTCTCGATGTTTTTACCAAGGACACTTACCTTTCGCAACACACTCATAGATAGGGCAGCAGCTCCCTGGTGTGAACGTCCCCACACGGACCACCCGAGGTACCTCCTCTTCAGAGCAGCTAGGCTGAGAACAGCTGGGCAGACACTGACAGCCAAGGTATTTGCTACAGCAGTCGCCCGGATGTAGACTGAATGGCAACTTGTAGCTGTCTGGCGGACATTGGACTGTCTCTACGGGACACTTGACCTGGCTGCAGTTGGTGCCTGTAGGAGAGAGGATATGGGGTAAGTTATATATAATTTACAGTCATAAGGAGTTGAGATTAGTTATATATTGGATAGACATAAGAATCAATCATATGCTTTGAATGGATTGAAGCAGGTCTAAAAAATAATATTCAGGGTCTAACAAGAAAATAAAAGACGTACAATTTACTCTCGACCAAAAGGTACACTGGGTTCAAATTCCTGTAAGAGGGGAAATTTTCCAATGAAATTTTTCCCTTTCCCTTCTAGGGGAAATGGTAATTTTCCGTTCCCTTCTGGGGGTTGACAAATAAAAGATGAGCAATGAAGTAAATGAAGTTATCAGAAAGAGATAAATAGGTATCCAAAAGCTCGAGTTTAAGTGATCTAACCTTTACAAAATAGACGAAACTCTGATTTTATGTAGGTAAGGTTGTAAGGTATCTACTTATCTAGTATCTACCTTATAAAAAACTTCCTAATGCTTCCATTAGTCGACTATTCTTCTTTCTTCCTTCCTAAAAACAAACAAAACACTACACAGAAGAAAAAGCGCTGGCTCTAGTGTTTTTCCCATACAATAATTTTCCGTTCCCTTCTGGGGGTTGACAAATAAAAGATGAGCAATGAAGTTATCAGAAAGAGATAAATAGGTATCCAAAAGCTCGAGTTTAAGTGATCTTAACCTTTACAAAATAGACGAAACTCTGATTTTATGTAGGTAAGGTTGTAAGGTATCTACTTATCTAGTATCTACCTTATAAAAAACTATTATGATAGATAGGTAAGTACCGGTCTATAAAATGTTGAGTATATTATTTTAGGGAGTACAAGGAAAAAGGATGTAGCAATTCCTTTGTTAAAGTAATGTAGAGTAGTAGGTATGCAATATGCATGGCTAGCCCTATTGAAAATACCAAAAGTTAGCTGAAGTTAAGAGTGAGAAGGTTGAGTAGAACTTTTTTTTTGTAATAACTCTATCCCGAAATTTCAATTTAAAATATTGTTCAACGCGTTTCTGCCCTTTCCTTCTTCCCCCCTCCCTCCCCGTCAGCAAAATGAAAATATTATTCCAAAGTAAAAAGTTTTGTGAAATGTTTATTGCGAAATTTATATAAAAATATTTCCGCAATAAAATGTTCTCTCTCCTTTTTTTATTTATTATTATTTTACCACCAAAACCACTTTTTTATATAGAAAAAAACTTGAAAAGTTTTATTCGTACAGGGTGATACCTACCTCAGAAAATTAATTGTGCTAATCACAAATGGTGAAAATTATAATTACGTATGTAGAATGTAGACACTAAATGACAGAAAAAGAAAAATAATGGAGGGGGGGGGGGGGAACTGGAAAATAATTGACGTAAAGCACATTGTACATGCACCAGTTCTTTGATGTCATGAATTTCCCTCAAGCCACCAACCTTCAGATCCGAAGCTCCAGAAGTCCAAACACTGTATAAACCACTACTACACACTTAGCCTCCTCACGAGGTTAAGTGTACCCCTATTCCATGTTTCCAAGGGGGGGGGGGACTAACAAACCTCGACTCTTCCATTAACCAGCTTAATGATGGATTTCACCAACGACTTAATGAGAGATTTAACTAATCGAAGAATTTTTAATCATCCAAAAAGGATATTTTAATAAGATAAGTCAGGTCTACCTGATAGTGAGTGGCTGGCCTATGGGAAGATGTGGTTGGAAATATTTTTATCCTTACTTATTATACTTTTTTTTCTTCAGCACAAGAGACACTCTGTTTTTGCTTATTGTGTTTTAATGAGTTTTTTTTTTTTTTTGCCTTGATATCCCCTGTGCCTATGTCATTGTTTGTATTGCACAGTCTCTTTGTTTACATTGTACAATAATTTCTCTTTTTCTCGTCCTAGCTAAGAGTAATTTTTTATTAAATATTTTTTTACAATGTTAAAGCTTCTCTCGATCTCTCCTCTTCCTTTGATCATTTTCCGTCCATTTTCCTCTCTATCCTCTATATTTTTTGTTCTCAGTTTTATCTCTTTTTTCTTTCTAACTTAATTTTCGCTCCATTTTCTCACTATCTCTCTTTTTTACCTTTTTCACTAAATTTCTCAGAAGCCAATTTTTCCCTTCTTTTAACTTTTTTTACACCCTCGCTTGATTATCCCCTTTGTAAGTCGCGTTCTAATGCTCATTAGAGATGTACAAAGACATAGTGTGTGAGTTGTAAGAAAGAACGACTCTTTTTAGAGTGAACTACTCAGTCAATGAGTCAGATCCTAAAACATGTAACTCACTCTTTAGCCCACTACAGGTAGAGATTTAGGATCTAAATCATTGACTATTCTAAAACAATGAGCCACATTCTCCCCATACATATAAATATGTCTCCTTTGGGAAATTAACCATCCCCCTCCCAGTAGAGAGTTAAGGATAAAAGTAGCTCCTTATAATTTTCCAATACTTCGTGATAGGGAGTGATAACACGGCCAGCCACTCACTATCAGGTAGACCTGACGACAGGTCCGCCTGTCAGGTCTACCTGATTGTGTATCAGGGATACCTGACAGACGAACCTTTTCAGCCGTACCTGTCAGGTCTACCTGATAGTGTGCGTGCTTGTGCTTATCAGGTAGACCTGACAAGTGGACCTGATCAGGTGTACCTGTCAGGTCTAAGAAAAAAGACGAAGAAGAAAGAAGAAGGAGAAGAGGAAGAAGGAGGAGGAGGAGAAAGAAGAAAGAAGGAGCAAAATGAAGGAGTGCCATACGCCATACATCATTCATATTTCTTGTAACGGAAATTTAGACTGTTCAGTGCCATAAGAGATTTAAGTTACGAGTATGAAATATCTTTTTGACAAAGAAGTCATAGCTGGTAGGTACCAAAAAAACGTTTAGATTTTTTTTTTTTTTTTTTTTCAATTTTGATAGAGAGAGCTGCAACAACAGAAATCTGATGGTCCTGAAATCGAAGAGAGTAGGAGGACAGGATAGGAAAAAGCAAGTCATTCCAAAAACGATCCTTCAGTTCAGGATAAAGTTCGACCCCCTTGGGGATCGAACTCGCGATCTAGCGCTTACAAGTTACAAGGCGACCCTCCGAGCTAACTAGGCTGGTCCCTTCATATCTGATGGAACTTGTACCTCCTGAGGTTCCAAGAATCCAAAACTCACTCCTGTTCAGGAAACGGGAGCTCAGGATAGCGTTCAACATATCCTGGTATATTGGAGTTCAGGAGATATCCTGATAGAGTTCAGGATATATCCTGATAGAGGAATTCAGGATATATCCTGATAGAGGAGTTCAGGAGATATCCTGATAGAGAAGTTCAGGATATATCCTGATAAAGAAGTTCAGGATATATCCTGATAGAGAAGTTCAGGATATATCCTGATAAAGAAGTTCAGGATATATCCTGATAGAGAAGTTCAGGATATATCCTGATAAAGAAGTTCAGGATATATCCTGATAGAGAAGTTCAGGATATATCCTGATAAAGAAGTTCAGGATATATCCTGATAGAGAAGTTCAGGATATATCCTGATAAAGAAGTTCAGGATATATCCTGATAGAGAAGTTCAGGATATATCCTGATAAAGAAGTTCAGGAGATATCCTGATAAAGAAGTTCAGGAGATATCCTGATAAAGAAGTTCAGGAGATATCCTGATAAAGAAGTTCAGGAGATATCCTGATA
>NW_007377597.1:153711-161307 GCF_000475195.1 Diaphorina citri
AGTGTGTGAGTTGTAAGAAAGAACGACTCTTTTCAGAGTGAACTACTCAGTCGATGAGTCAGATCCTAAAACATGTAACTCACTCTTTAGCCCACTACAGGTAGAGATTTAGGATCTAAATCATTGACTATTCTAAAACAATGAGCCACATTCTAAAAAAAACAGGAATTTCCAACTTCCACGTGTATGCGGGCCACATGCTACATAGGCAGGTACTTCGCGAGCCATATGCTACATAGGCAGGTACTTCGCGGGCCACATACACAGGGGAGCAGACCCGTATCCAGGATTTTCTAAGGGGAAATTCTCACCAGGTTTGTTGATACACTCATGAACATCACAACAGTCCCCCGGCACCAAGGTTCCGCTTCGGACCATGGCTAACTGCTGATGGTCATAGCATGTAGGCGGGGGCTTGCACAGGGTCAGGTCGCATGAGCACTGGCCGTCATGCAAGCTGGAGTCGCTCGGGCATGACAGGCTGGGCCCGTCACATTCCACGCCTCCCGTACAGTTCGAATCTGTGGGCAGAGAGAATTTTTACGGGTCAGAAAGTCATCATTATTTAAGAGAAAAATTAGAAAGCAGGGCCGCTTTGGGGGGGGGGGCAAGGGATTATTTACAAATTGGAGCACCCCCCGGGTAAACACTGCTTATCAGGTAGACCTGACAGGTGCGGCTGAAAAGGTCCGCCCGTCTGGTCTACTTGATACCTGTAGTGTGAGGCTGATGCCCTAAGCAGCGCTCCTTAGTTACACATTCCCTAGAATTCCTCCTTAGTGTCCCGAGGAGTACACTTTTTATAGAACTGCTCCGATGTCAACTACAAAATCAGCATTTGGCTCCTTAAAAAGAAGAATAAAGGAAACAAAAGAGGAGAGGAAAAAGTTTTTGCATGGAACCCATTGAAACCCTTTTCAAAACCCATCTGAAAAACTGAACAAAACCCTTTACGAGTTTACGATGCAATGGACGACAAAAAAACTGCTAGCATAATATAAAAAAATGGCAATTGGAAGCTAATTGAGTCTGGAAGTACAAATAGAGTACCCTCTCCTCTTGAAAATCACATTCACCATTCAACGTACGAGTACGTTACGAGGACAATTTGTTCTCCTTCATCCACTCGTAAAAATAGACATGGGAAAAGAAGAGAAAAGAGAGAAGTTGGAGAAACGAAAGAGGATTGAGAGGAAGAAGAGAAAAGAGGAGTTGGGAGAGAAGGAAAAGTATTAAGAGGAAGAAGAAAGAAGAAAAATGTCACGAAATGTGGAGGAATAGAAAAAAGGAAAGGATAGAGACTAGGGTTGCCAACTTTTTTTTCGGCATATACGGTACAAACTAGCAAAATGGTGAAAAAATACGGATTTCCCGATTTTTGCCCGGATCAAAGGCATGCAACCCCCCCCTCCCCAAACAAAAAAACTATTTTGGGATTTTTGGGTAAAACTGCTTTACCAAAGGATAGGTACTAAATTACAAATAATCCGTTTTTGAATCCGTGTTATTAAAAATCACATACTAAAAGGCTGAAAAAATACCTACCTAGAGTATTAAGAGGAAGAAGAAAAATGTCACGAAATGTGGAGGAATAGAAAAAGGAAAGGATAGAGACTATTGTAGAAGGATGACGAAGAAGAAGAGGAGGAGAAGCAGAAAAACTAGGAACAGTAACAGTAAAGTTAGAGAAAGGAGGAATAGAGAATGGATGCAGGGGAAGGAAGAATGAGAGGAAAGTAGGAACGTATATGGAAGACGATGAAAAAGGGAAAGTACAAAGACCAGTAAAGCAGGAAAGAGAGTTGAAAGGAGAATGGCCAAAAGGGGAAGAGACACTGTCAGAACTGACAGCAAACTGAGTAATAATATGGGTAAGAAAAGAAGACCAAATATACGAAAGACGTGGAAAGACAGCAAAGAGGAGTTGAAGAAGGAAGCGTAGATGACAAAAAGAGAAAATAGAAATTAGCTAGAAATACTACAAAAAGGAGTTGATGAAAGAGGAAGCGTAGAGGCCAAAAAGAGAAAATAGAAAGCTAGAAATACTACAAAAAGGAGTTGATGAAAGAGGAAGCGTAGAGGCCAAAAAGAGAAAATAGAAAGCGGCAGACTTCTAAGGGCTATCTTTTTGAGTTTATAGCCTTGATTCTCATCTCGACACAGTCGTGGTCCAGAAAGTTTTCCATTCTCTCTCCCTCTCCCTTCCCCTCTATCTCTCTCAGTGAGCGAATGGTGAGCAGAGTAATCAGAAAATAGCTCGGCAAGTATTTCGCCTGTCATCAAAGAAAATTAATTTGTTTTTTAAATTTCCCACAAGTTCAATTACTTTTTAAACTGGAGGAGGAAAAAATCTGCTCGCCGTCCCTCCCCTTCTTCCTCTCTTTCTCCAAGTGCTTTGTTCATTTTCTCTGGAATGTGTTCCGCTTCATGTATACAGGGTGGTCGACATAGGAGTGCCCGAGTAGGTATTACACTAGGCTTGCACAGCGGAGGTCTCCCGGTCGATTTCTGGTAGAGTCAAATAGAATAGATTCGTATAAGCTCAACCTATCCTTTAGGGCTGTTTGCCCCTACATCTAAGCCTCAAAAAGGGCCTTTTGTAAATAGAGTTATGGTGGATTTCACCAACGACTTAATGAGAGATTTAACTAATTCGAGAATTTTCAATGATAGAAAAAGGAGTTTTTAAAAACTCCTCCTTTTTGGATCACTAAAAACTCTTATTTGGACCAATAAAAACTCCGATTTATCTTATTAAAATATCCTTTTTGGATGATTAAAAATTCTTCGATTAGTTAAATCTCTCATTAAGTCGTTGGTGAAATCCACAGAATTGACAGCAAACTGAGTAATAATATGGGTAAGAAAAGAAGACCAAATATACGAAAGACGTGGAGAGACAGCAAAGAGGAGTTGAAAGAGGAGGCGTAGATGACAAAAAGAGAAAATAGAAAGCTAGAAAGACTGCAGAGTAGTTAAAAGAGGAAGAGTAGAAGACATCGGGGGGAAGCTTTTAAAAGTGGCTTGCAGGTTGGGGAAGTAGCTAAATATGAGAGAGAAGTTGGGGATGTAGCTAAATATGAGAGAGAAGTTGGGGAAGTAGCTAAATATGAGAGAGAAGTTGGGGAAGTAGCTAAATATGAGAGAGAACAAGTGACGAGCCTGAGGATGGGAGAAACTATTCGCAAATCTGAACGTGACATTCATGCCAAAACCGAACTGCAAGCTGCAGGAGAAGAAAAAAACAGTACATACAAAATAAAGAGGAAATGAAGGAAGAGGAGGAGAAGGTGGAAGAGGAGATGAAGGAAGAGGAGGAGAAAAGTGAAGAAGAAAAGGAGGTGGAGGAAGAAGAAAAAATACATACACAATAAAGAGAAGGGAGGAGAAAGAGGAAAACGAGAAGTAGGATGTTGATAGAAAGAAGAATGAGATGGATCAGGAGTGGACGAAGGAGAATGAAAAGAAGAGGAGGAGACGAAGGAGGAAGAGAAGAAAAAGGAAGTACATATAGAGAAAGAGCTAGGAGGATAATGAGGATGTTCATGAAAAGGAGAACGAGAGGGCGAAAGACAAAGAGAAGGAAAAGAGGGGGAGAAAAAGGCGGATAAAGAGGAGAAGAAGGAGAATGATGAAAAAGAGGAGGAGGAGGGCAATGAAGATGCAGAAGAGGTGGATGAAGAGTATTAGGATGTTGAAAAAAAGAAGAACGAGATGGATTATAAGAGGGCAAAGGACACGGAGAAAGAAAATAAGATAGGAAGACGGAGGAGGAAGTACAGAAGAAGGGCAAGAAAGTGGTTTAATTTCTGTTTATTAGTCAGTTCCCGTATTTTCCATAGGTTTGGAAAAAACCGGAACAAAGGTGTGTTCCGGCGGAACATTTGATTTTTGACAAAAATACGGATTGTTCCGGGAAATTAACGTACGGTTGGCAACCCTAATAGAGACTATTGTAGGAGGATGACGAAGAAGAAGAGGAGGAGAACCAGAAAAACTAGGAAAACAGTAAAGTTAGAGAAAGGAGGAATAGAGAATGGATGCAGGGGAAGGAAGAATGAGAGGAGAGTAGGAACGTATATGGAAGACGATGAAGAAGGGAAAGTACAAAGACCAGTAAAGCAGGAAAGAGAGTTGAAAGGAGAATGGCCAAAAGGGGAAGAGACACTGTCAGAATTGACAGCAAACTGAGTAATAATATGGGTAAGAAAAGAAGACCAAATATACGAAAGACGTGGAGAGACAGCAAAGAGGAGTTGAAAGAGGAGGCGTAGATGACAAAAAGAGAAAATAGAAAGCTAGAAAGACTGCAGAGTAGTTAAAAGAGGAAGAGTAGAAGACATCGGGGGGAAGCTTTTGAAAGGGGCTTGGAAGTTGGGGAAGTAGCTAAATATGAGAGAGAACAAGTGACGAGCCTGAGGATGGGAGAAACTATTCGCAAATCTGAACGTGACATTCATGCCAAAACCGAACTGCAAGCTGCAGGAGAAGAAAAAAACAGTACATACAAAATAAAGAGGAAATGAAGGAAGAGGAGGAGAAGGTGGAAGAGGAGATGAAGGAAGAGGAGGAGAAAAGTGAAGAAGAAAAGGAGGTGGAGGAAGAAGAAAAAATACATACACAATAAAGAGAAGGGAGGAGAAAGAGGAAAACGAGAAGTAGGATGTTGATAGAAAGAAGAATGAGATGGATCAGGAGTGGACGAAGGAGAATGAAAAGAAGAGGAGGAGACGAAGGAGGAAGAGAAGAAAAAGGAAGTACATATAGAGAAAGAGCTAGGAGGATAATGAGGATGTTCATGAAAAGGAGAACGAGAGGGCGAAAGACAAAGAGAAGGAAAAGAGGGGGAGAAAAAGGCGGATAAAGAGGAGAAGAAGGAGAATGATGAAAAAGAGGAGGAGGAGGGCAATGAAGATGCAGAAGAGGTGGATGAAGAGTATTAGGATGTTGAAAAAAAGAAGAACGAGATGGATTATAAGAGGGCAAAGGACACGGAGAAAGAAAATAAGATAGGAAGACGGAGGAGGAAGTACAGAAGAAGGGCAAGAAAGTGGAGAGGAAAAAAAGAGTTAAAAATAATAAAAATCTGGTGTGAACATCACACGACTTTCCTTATCCTATTGAATGATGCTTGTTTTTATGTTCTATATTAACTTTTACAATATCTCTAACCGTTTAGTCGGTATAGCTGAAAACCGCCAAAAAACGGTCAAAAACCGCCAAAAAGCGGTCAAAATACCGCCAACCGCAGCACCTATCTCAACCAAACGTTTTGAGTTGCATCCTTGTCACATTTGTAAACTCCATACCAAATTTCAAGTCTCTAGCTCATACCATTCCCGAGATATTGTTAAATTACAACAAAAACCGCCAAAAAGCGGTAAAATGCCGCCAACCGTTGCACCGATCTCAACCAAAAGTTTCGTGTCGCATCCTTGTCACATTTGACAGCTACATACCAAATTTCAAGTCTCTAGCTCTTACCGTTCTCGAGATATTTTGTTTACAGACAGACACACACACGGACCAATGGCTGAAACTTCGGATTTAGGCTCTAGGGACCTCAAAACGTGTTTTGGCACTAAAAACTGACCATCGAAAATTTGACCCGATTACATTACTTCCCTTCCTATAGGATAAGGAAAGTAAAAATGATAGAGTCTATAGCAGAGGTTCTCAAACTGGGGGGCGCGCCCCCCTGGGGGGGCATGGAGACAAATCAGGAGGGGGCGAGCTTTTCCTATAAAAAAAAATTATAACAAAATTACCTATCAGGTACTTAGTCTCCAACTCTAGTATCTTGAGATACGTCCTTGCCCTGCTTATTATAACTTGCAAAGCTCTAAACACAAGACAAGCCAGTGTTAGTGGCGGATATGATGGAAATGCCTAGGATAAAAATAAACATGACCTACTTACTTGCCTAGTTTATTAGTCATTATTTCATTATTTATCATTACCATTATGTAGGTAAGTCACTTTTGAAGAATGATACAAACTATAGGAGATTTATAAAAATAGTGAACGTTAAAAAAGGGTAAGGTATCTGAACACAACGAATTTCAAGCATTAGGAGTCCGCATGGTAATCCTAATCCTATTTCTATCTTCATGGTTTGTCCCTCAAAGTAATGTCCCCAATCCCTTTTCTTCCCTCCGCCACTGTTCCAGACAGGGAGGCCATTTTGTTTCCGACTTGACCTAGAATCCTGGATGAAGATGTTTTCAAGATGTTCTACCGCACTTAGATAGGTGCTGAAAACGGTGACAGTATATTTTTATGTACAAACAGTCTATTAAAGTAGACATTTTGCATTTTCATTCCTTTGGCTAGCCTAGTTAGCTTGGTTGATAGCGCGTCTGTCTTGTAAGCGCCGCAGGTTCGATTCCCGCCCGGGACGGATTTAATCCTGAATGGATAATGTTCGTTCTCGGAACGACTGGCTTTTTCCTATCTTGTCCTCCAGCCCTCTTCTCTTTGATTTCGGGATGATGAGACCTTCTTTGTTAGAGTTCTCTTTGTCAAACTTTTTCCAAAAAAATATTTCTAAAGGTTTTTTTGGACCAGCTCATATTGTCTTCAATATTCCGTGTTGTACTCTATTTTCAATGGAAATAATGTTGATAGTTATTAATATTGAAAATATTTCAAAGTCAATCTGTTTACACCTGAGTGTACCAACTTACACATACTGTATATCTACATCTAGGTAGGTATATATTTTTGTATCGTAGTCTATTATAAGGACTAGATTCTGAGTCTATGTTTATGTACAACGGCTGCAGTTTACATAAACAACTTGACGTGTTTTGCATGACATATGTGAAGAGTATTAAGAGATGTGAAGAAGAGAACTAATAGGAAAAAATGAGGAAAAGGAGGAGGAGGAGGAGGATGAAGGACTATGAAGAAATATGGTAATGTGTGAGAAAAGCTGTCAGGCTTAAGTGTGTGTCACTGGGGGACTATTTTTTGCTTATATTATTATCTAGGTATTCTAGGTTGTTCATCCTTAGTAGGATACCATATTTTTGCCAAAATACCCAAGTAACATACTGCAAGATTATATCAAAATTGTAGGTGCCATATTTTTTCCTGGCTCTGATAAATAAAAAATAACAATAGAATGAAAAATTGGGTTCTAGTTATTTTAAAATATTTTTATGCCATTTTCAATTTTCCGGTCATGAAAAAGTTTCCTATGAATGTATCTCTCGCAGTCTCACAGTGTTGTAACCTGGTAATTCATAAGCCCTTGTTCATAAGGTCCTAAATAGTCCTTTTTGTTGTTCATAACGGTCCTTTTGTTGTTCATACCAGTCCTTTGTTTTGTTCATAAGTCCTTTTTTGTCGTTCACAACAGATCTATCCGTTGTTCGTTCATAGTCCCTTTCTATTGCACTACATCGCAGTCTTCGCAGTAGAAAGCGGACAATTTTCCCGTTTTATTGGACTTTAATTGCGGAAGACTGAAAGTCATAGACGGAGGGGGGAGGGGGGGTGGGGGGTTCTGCAGGGGAGGCAGTTTTTAATTTCCGTCCTCTGACTAGGTACTCTGAATACGTAAAAATTGTTGCAGTTTGTCGTTTTTTTTTT
>NW_007377597.1:161368-206208 GCF_000475195.1 Diaphorina citri
GATGTAAAATTATGCTCCAAATTTTCCGACCCTGGCCTACAGTAAAGGGGAAAAAAAGCTCGAGGGAGGGGGGCGGGCCCCTCGCCCTGCCCCTAAAAGCGGTCCTGACCAAGTGTAAGTTTTTGAATGATGAATACCCTCAATCCTTAGGGAAAGGAGAGAGAGAGAGAGAGAGGGGGGGGGGGGGGGAAAGAATTTCTCAATGCTTAAGGAAAAGGGAAGAGGAGAGGGGGGAGGGGGGGGGGGAGAGAAAGAATTTCATTTTATTACTTTTTTTTTATTCATTTATGAAGCAGCAGGTCTCGTGGCATGGTGTAGCGTAGCTGGTTTTCGTAGCCAAACCAAATGTCAGTCCAAAAGCAAAACCAAATGTCAGTCCAAAAGCAAAACCAAATGTTAGCCCTCTCAGGGGAAACGGACAAGATGAAGAAGATTTCTGAAGTAGCAGAAGGTCGTGAGTTCAATCCCAGCCAAGGTGGTATTATCGCCCCCAAAACGAAGAGAAAAGGGAAACAGGATAGGAGAAAGCCAGCCGTTCCGAGAACGAATCTAGGTGATCCGTTGAGAACTAGTGCATTCAACGTGCTATTGCTGCAGGCTTTATCTACATATTTATGTATTTATGATACATCATTATGTATAGCAAAACCAAATGTCAGCCCTCTCAGGGTAAACGGAGAAGATGAAGAAGATTTCTGAAGTAGCAGAAGGTCGTGAGTTCAATCCCAGCCAAGGTGGTAGTATCGCCCCCAAAACGAAGAGAGAAGGGAGACAGGGTAGGAGAAAGCCAGCCGTTCCGAGAACGAATCTAGGTGATCCGTTGAGAACTAGTGCATTCAACGTGCTTTTGCTGCAGGCTTTATCTACATATTTATGTATTTATGATACATCATTATGTATTTATGTAGGTCGAAAGCTCTGTACCCCGTGGCTTCAGGATGTTTAGAAAAAAGTTGACCTTATTTTAACGTATACCGAACCCTGTTTCTTTTCTTCCATCCATTTCCTCTTTCCGAAATACAATTCCATCTTCTTTGTCTTCCTTTTCTCCTCCTCCTTCTCCTTCTCTTCCTTTTCCCCCTCTTACTTCTTCTGCTCCACCTCCTCCTCTTCCTACTTCTTCTTCACATCCTTCGTTTTTTTTTTGTCGAATATTTTTTCCCTGTCTCCTTCCTTTCAATATGACAAACGTAATAAAATTTCACATTTTTCGGTATTAAACTAAATTTCCACAAGAAGAAGCATTGAGATTTGAACATGGAGGAGGAGGAGGAGGAGGAGGAGGAGGAGGAGGAAGAAGAGGGATCAAAGACTTTTTGACAGCGTTTTTTGTTGTATTTCTTATTGTCACTCACAGCTTTCATTCGAAGTCTTCGTTTAATGGTGACAGCAGTGACGGATAACGCCATAGAGGCATTTAACTAACTCAATTCCCCTTAGGGGTGAGCTATTTTTATTTTATAATCATTATCACGAAAAAAACAAACGCCTTGTCCATATTGCTTGAGGATAATCTCTTCTTTGGATGAAAAAAATACCGCTAAACACAATAGAGATAATAGAAAGTAAAAAAGTTGTTTAGGAATTTTACGGCCAACAACAATCAAAGCGACCTGAAATAGAAAACCTGAAGGAAATCCGGGAAGCAGAAGAATCCGGGATAATACTACCTCCATGTAACCGGCAAACAATCGTGATGTACCTACCTAGATGGGACATTAGAAATAAGAATAAATCAGTTGCGCTTACTTGGGTTATGTTTCAAAGTCATAGAGCAGGAAAAATGAGGACCAACGGAATTTTTCTTTTTCTTCTACGACTTCTAGATCCCGAGATATGTAAATCGATTTAAAAAATACCGGTAAATCGTAAAGTTTGACGTCACGGCATACGCTCCCGTAGGCGATGACGTCATAATTCACTCCTGCTTCGTTTGTTTGTGCGCATTTTGACGTGAAATCTGACGCCACAACTCTTTGAACTTTTCATTAGAGCGGCAATTAAAAATTGAATTTTCGACCTAAAGTTACTTTTTCGGATTTTTGACCTCAGATTTGGATTTCTCACAACTTTTTACGTAGGAATCGACCTTTTATTAATAATATTTTCCCAATTGCAACTCCTCCATTTTATACGTAAGTACTAGGTACATAGATAATTATGTCGTTTAATTTTTAGATCTAAAAGTGTGTCCACACATAGTCGACGGCCGTCGATCGATGTAAATTGACCTCGTTCCACGGGCGGTGGACTATGTGTGGACACTGGACACACCTTAATACCTATCGTGACGGACGGAAATTCAGAATTTCATGCGACCAAAAAATAAACTAATGTCCCGGATAAGAAATAAAGTTATCCACCATATCCACCACTGAACTAATCTAATAATAGGAATAATTACATCGGAGCTTTTAGCCTTGAGGTCGGGATTATGGTAGAATCGGATTAGGTTAGCACGACACGCAAGAAAGAAAGCGAGAAAGAAGAAGATGACGAATATGGAGAAGGAGGAAAAAGAAGAAAACGAAAGAGCAGGAGAAGAAAGCATCAGTAATAAAATTTGTGGGTGGAAAAAATATTAGTAATACCTATCTGAGACATGAAGATTTAGAGGGTAGATAGTGACAATTTGAATCCACCAAAATTTGTTTGAGGATGTCTCTGTCTTTGAAACTCTGATCAAAACCATCTTCCAATTCCGGTCATGATCTTTAGGAGCAAAAGATCTTTGGGGGAAAAGTAGACATATTGTTAGAGTAAATTAAAATCACTTTGCCCGTGACAAAAGCACGTTGAATGCGTATAACCATATGTTAATAATATGGCAAGTAGGTAGGTACCTATTGGCTCCTGTTGTGTTAATTTGCATTACCTACTTTACAGGTAACGGTATAACGACCTTTGTTCAAAGTCATTGCAGAATGTATCAACACACAATACCTAGATAGTAGACTACTGTCTTATTTTATACTTCTAATGTTGTTCAGAATTATTGCTTAGGCGAGCAAAGCACTATCAGGTAGACCTGACAGGTACGACTGAAAAGGTTCGCCTGACAAATCTACCTGGTACCTGATGAGCACACACATTATCAGGCAGACCTGTCAGGCGCAACTGATCAGATGTCCCTGTCAGGTCTACCTGACAGTGAGTGACTGGCCTAACGGACCGAATGTCCCAAAGCCGGAGGCCGTTTTCGATAATGACAATGGTCAGGTCTGTTGAACCTCCTCATTTATTTGGGAGGGAGGTGGTACCTATGAAACAACATAATATCAGAAGGAACATTTTTATTATGATCACATTGACAACTCCTCTATTTTTTTTTTTTTTTTAAGAGGTTTGACAGAGGGAACTGTAACTGCTATGGTCTTATCGTCCCGAAATCGAAGAGAGAAGGAAGACAGGATAGGAGAAAGCCAGCCGTTCCGAGAACGAACACCATCCCATCAGGATAAAATCCGCCCCGGGCGGGAATCGAACCCGCGGCCTAGCGCTTACGAGGCAGACGCACTACCAACTAAGCTAACTAGGCTGGCAAGACTACTGTCTTATTTTATACTTCTATGTTGTTCAGAATTATTGCTTAGGCCAGCGAACACTATCAGGCAGACCTGACAGGAGCAACTGATCAGGTGTCCCTGTCAGATCTAACGGACCGGATGTCCCAAAGCCGCTGGCCGTTTTCGATAATGACAATGGTCAAAACTTCGCCATCGTCACACACAGACATGGAAACACAAAGGCTGAAGCTGTCATGTTTCATTTTACCCCATGATGATACTGTTTCAGTGACGGCTGGAGAGGGAAAGGGTCTGGTTTGGAGGTGTAAAATTTACCTGCCTCTGGGGAGTCTGGTGTATTGACTGTAGGGGTTAAGACGCTCGTCTGGTAAACAGAAGGGTGTGGGCCCAATCCCTGCGGAGGTATGGAATTTTGTTCTCAAAATAGTTTGAGAATTTAACCACAATAATATGTATTAGTACTGTTGGTATCCAAAAAAGAAAAATAATACGGTAAACTGTAAAGGTAGAAACACACTACCATCACGTCATATGAGATCATGGGGAGTCAGAAAGATGTACCTATGTACCTAGTTCAAAGTTTTCCCATAATATTGTAGGTAATGGAGAACAATAAACCACCTACTTGGAAGGTGCTTTTAGCTGAAGATCAGAATAGGGTTCGACAGGTACTTGGTACTTCCCCTCGTCTATTGGTGACACGTCGGCACTGTATTGTTCCATCCAATTTGTGCCCCATTTGTTTTCGTTTTTCCACCGCAAAAGTTTCGAATGTTGTGTTAGCCGTATGTGTCCCTCTACACATCAAATGGGAGAAAGAAATGGGGAATGAGGAGGAGGAGTAAAGTAGGTAGGAAGAAGGGATATTATGTATAACAAATGAAAGCAGGTATGGCGAAGCTTCAACTGGGAGGAATGGCGGAACTACAAATTGAGGCAGGGCCGTATTTTGGGGGGGGGCGAGGGGCCCGCCCTCCCCCCTCGAGCTTCATTTTCTCCTTTACCATTCGCCAGACTCCGAAAAATTGGGGCATCATCCCCCCCCGCGGTCCATTACTGTTAAGACTTTCGCCCCTCCCCTTCGACAAAATCCTGGATACGGCCCTGAATGGAGGGAAGGTGGCTGTACTGTACCGCCGTCCGTCATATCTATAACGTTGTCTTTTTTGATAAATGATAGCGTAGGCAATATTCCCCATCACGTGTTTTGTATGTGTTTCAAAGCTGAACACACGAACAATGACAAATTCAAAGTGCCTCCGAGGCTTGGTTTGATCTGGAGGCTGGATGAATGATTGCTGTGGGGTTTTGGGGTGAAGAGGGCTTGGTAAGGGTTGTGGGGGCATTTTGCGGGACCTTTTGGTTTGACAGAGGGAACTTTATAACGACGGAAGCCTTATCGTTCCGAAATCGAAAGAAGTAGGGAATGGAGAAAAGCAGCCGTTCCGAGAACGAACCTTATCTGTTTAGGATAAAGTTCACCCTAGGCGGGAAGCGAACCCACGACCTACAGATTACAAAACAAGCAGGGTCCGTCCCTCCGGGAATTTTTTAGCCCGTAGTGATTAGAGAAAATCAGTATCTATGTACCTACCTATAATTTGTTTAATATTCAGTTTATTATTATTCTCGATTATTTGATTTTTTGATTTTACTTTCATGTAATGATTTAAAATCAAGACTAGAGCCCGTTCTCCCTTTATTCCCAATATAATGTTTAACACTATTGCCAGCCTAGTTAGCTTGGAAGTTAGCGCGTCTGCCTTATAAGCGCTAGGGCGCAGGTTCGATTCCCGCCCGGGGTGGATGTTATCTCGTTCTTGGAACGGCTGGCTTTCTCCTAATCTGTCTTCCTTCTCTTCGATTTCGGGATGACCTCCGTTGTTTCAGTTCTCTCTGTCAAAATTCTTCCAAAAAATATTTCTAAAGGTTTTTTGGACCAGGTTGTATTACATATTCCGTGTTGGACTCGATTTTCAAAGGAAATAATGTTGATAGTTAATATTGAAAATATTTCAAAGTCAATCTGTTTACACCTGAGTGTACCAACTTACACATACTGTATATCTACACCTAGGTATATATTTTTGTATCGTAGTCTATTATAAGGACTAGATTCTGAGTCTATGTTTATGTACAACGAACGGCTGCAGTTTACATAAACAACTTGACGTGTTTTGCATGACATATGTGAAGAGTATTAAGAGATGTGAAGAAGAGAACGAATAGGAAAAAAGGAGGAGTAGGAGGATAAAGGACTATGAAGAAATATGGTAATGTGTGAGAAAAGCTGGCAGGCTTAAAAGTGTGTGTCACTGGGGGACTATTTTTTGCTTATATTATTATCTAGGTTGTTCATCCATAGTAGGATACCATATTTTTGCCAAAATACCCAAGTAACATAATGCAAGATTATATCAAAATTGTAGGTGCCATATTTTTTCCTGGCTCTGATAAATAAAAAATATAAAATAGAATGAAAAATTGGGTTCTAGTTATTTTAAAATATTTTTATGCCATTTTCAATTTTCCGGTCATGAAAAAGTTTTGTGGGGTTTTGGGGTGAAGAGGGCTTGGTAAGGGATGTGGGGGCATTTTGCGGAACCTTTTGGTTTGACAGAGGGAACTGTATAACGACGGAACCCTTATCGTTCCGAAATCGAAAGAAGTAGGGAATGGAGAAAAGCAGCCGTTCCGAGAACGAACCTTATCTGTTTAGGATAAAGTTCACCCTAGGCGGGAAGCGAACCCACGACCTACAGATTACAAAAAAGGACTCATTACCCTCCACGCTAACTAAACAGAGAAAATATTGAAACAAGCCAAGCTATTGAACTCGAAAAGAGAAAGAAAAATAGGAGCAAAGTATGAAGGAAGGGAAGGAAGGTATGTAGGTAATTTAAACTAATTGGAAAGGACAGAAAAACAGTGAAATGAGCAGAGAAATTGAAAACGAAAACAGTGAAATGAGAAGAGAAATTGAAAACGACAAAGAAATCGGAAGAGACAACGTTATACAAAAGGAACAGCAAACAGAGGAATTGAAATTAATGATTGTCAAAGACAAAGAGAATGGTAAGTCAGGGGCAATAGCACGTTGAATACAACTTCCCGATTGATCACTGAAGTTAAGCAAACTGAAGTTAAGTTGCGCTTGGTTAGTATCCGGAAGGGTGACCTAGTGGACAATTGCGTGCTGCTGGCTTATTCCGGCCCCACTCAGACTGAGTGAGAGCACTTAAAAGGTGGTGGGTAGCTTATCGATGAGCTTATTGGTGGGTGCAGTCCCCGTTACTGCTGCTTATTATAGAAATGAGAGTGGAGGGGGTAAAAAAGGAAGAAGTAGGGGTAGAAGGAGGGGTAGGAAGTAGGAAGTGATGTAGGATGTAGGTAGTAATGTGATATTATGTATAATAGGGCTCGTGGTATGGGTATGCTATGGCGGTAGGGGAATGCTATGACACGGTTATTAATGTTTGTCAATTTGTACATTTCCAAACTTGGAGTGGGGATTTTCACCGCGGTGGTGACATTACCCTCCACGCTAACTAAACAGAGAAAAAATTGAAACAAGCCAAGCTATTGGACTTGAAAAAGGAAAGAAAAAAGGACAAAAGTATGAAGGGAGGGAAGGAAAGTATGTAGGTAATTTAAACTAATTGGAAAGGACAGAAAAACAGTGGAATGAGCAGAGAAATTGAAAACGAAAACAGTGAGATAAAAAGAGAAATTGAAAACGACAAAGAAATCGGAAGAGACAACGTTACACAAAAGGAACAGCAAACAGAGGAATTGAAATTAATGATTGTCAAAGACGAAGAGAAGAGCCAGTGGCAATAGCACGTTGAATACAACTTCCCGATTGATCACCGAAGTTAAGCAACGTTGCGCTTGATTAGTATCCGGAAGGGTGACCTAGTGGACAATTGCGTGCTGCTGGCGGGTGCAGTCCCCGTTACTGCTGCTTATTATAGAAATGAGAGTGGAGGGGGTAAAAAAGGAAGAACTTGGAAGAAGTAGGGGTAGAAGGAGGGGTAGGAAGTAGGAAGTGATGTAGGATGTAGGTAGTAATGTGATATTATGTATAATAGGGCTCGTGGTATGGGTATGCTATGGCGGTAGGGGAATGCTATGACACGGTTATTAATGTTTGTCAATTTGTACATTTCCAAACTTGGAGTGGGGATTTTCACCGCGGTGGTGATATGGTTTGTTTGCTTAATACTGGGTTGACGTGGGTTCAATTCCAGTCGAGATATAAAATTTATGCTCAACTTTTTTTTTATTTTATTATTATTATTTGAGATTTTGTTCACAATAGTAAGTAGCAGGATTCTACTGCTGGGGTCGGCTGTGTACTCTTTAGGTCATAGGGCTGATGGGTGACCCTGTATGAAACAAGCCTTTGCTAATTACAATGTTTGAATGGTGCTGACAGCTTAATCTTGACAAGTTAACATTAAACAAATACATATACGTATACCCTATACAGATAACTTTAAACCTACATTCATGTGTCGAATTTCCTTTCCCGGAACGGATTGTGGTATTAGGAACCTATTAGGAACCGTGGGTAGACGCTGGCGTAGGTGGGATGAGCCCACTTACGCTACAGATTGAATAGCTAACAATCTATGGACATCATTCTGTTTGAGGGTCTAAAAAAAATGCTTTCCAAAGTTAGGTCCCTTAATCAGGGTGAATAATTCAGTTTCCCCTCGAAATTCGAAAGTCAAGCTATGACTTAATAATACTAGCTATGACTTAATAATAATGTAGCTATATGTGTACATATTTATGTACCTATCTATGTCAGCTATGTAGTATTGAATATTGAACTAATCCCTAGGGATTTCCAAAGTACACTGTGCGGTTTGTGAAAAAATTCTTGAATGCTTTCCAAAGTTAACTATTGGGTTGGTTAGGAAATGCTTCTATTAAAATGCTTTTAAAACTAGAAAGTAACTTGTATAATGCTTGCCAAATTCTTCGGAGGAAATTTGTATGGATGTAAAACATGTAGCATCATCTCGGGTTGTGTAAAAGTGGTGGAGAATCCACTAATAGATAAAATCACTAATAGATAAAATGATCTAAAAACTCCTTTTCCTCATGAGTTAATCCCCAGCAACAAGACATCCCAAAAGTTGCTGAACTTTACCGTTCGATGGAAAGCCGGTGGGCCCGGTGGCTAAAAAAGCAAAACCCCAAATTTTTGCAACTCTGAATAAATATAGAGAAGACCTCTCACTTGCAAACATGTAAGCCCATCAGCATTATACTGAAATGACAAAAGCATGTCATGCCGTGTGCCTTTTTACAATTATTAATTAAATTTACAATTTCCGCAAAATATCAGACTGTATGAGTAGGTAGGTAGGTAGATAGCTGGACAGTGTCGGGGCGTTAGCGATTGAAGCGGGGATGATTTATAGAGAAATATTCTCTTAATAGTGGGAAACACATAATAGAGGGACCTGTAACAACGAAGGTTTTATCGTCTTAATGTAGGTCTTAGGACAGGACAGGAGAAAGCCAGTGGTTCCGAGAACGAACTTTCTCTCTTGAGGATAAAATTCGCGCCGCCGGATTGTTTTCCATTTTTCCAAGCATTCGTTTTCCAGAGATGATCACTGAAAATTCCCGCTCTACGCGACTGGTGTCACAAATATTGTATGGTAAAATACTATCCAAATATCAAACAACCTATGTACTATACCGGAATTTGTGTGGATTTTCCGAAATCTAATTATATATTCCATAATAATCCAATTATTATTTATTTTGGACTTCGCGATATCGCATTTTGTTTGTCTGACTAAAATACATATACATACTCCTATACATAATTATGTGCGTACCTCTCAATATCTATATGTATGTAAGTATGTATATCAAATCTATCATACTATCAGATGCGGGAGAAATGAGACACAAAGCAATGAAACTTGAAACAGCTGCTACATTAGACTCGTATGGTCTGTGTCGTAGCATGGTTATCCTGTAGTGTGTCCCTCATCAGAAAAGTGAAACAGGACACAATACTTCCCATTTAGGTGCTGACCCAACAGCCAACACGAGAACATCAGAAAGCAACCCGTTGAAATACATATTTGTAATCGAAATACCAGTACTTAAAGTTTCTTGTCGATGGTGGACACTTAACCGTCTGCAATCTGCATGGTAATTTTATTCATCTAGTCGTATTTCTATAAGAATGGCAATTCATCTACATATTTCTATAAGAATAAAGGAGTGCAGCATGGATATGAGTAGGCTTGCCAAACGTCCCGAATTGGCCGGGACAGTCCCGAATTTCAGGGGGTGTCCCGGCGTCCCGTTCAGTTTTTCATTTTGGGGCGTTTTGTCCCGAATTTCCGTTTCTGTCCCAGAAAAAATTCGGGACGCGTTTTTTAACTTTAAAATTAGGTACCTACCTCTATAAATCAGAATTTGTTCTTAACTTGTCTTGTTTAAATTTGTCATGCTTTCATCAGTTTGCTCTTCCACTTCTTTGCTAAACCTTTATAAACGAGAAAATGTTGTATTAAACAGCCTTAAACGAAAAAATGAGCTGGTCCCTTGGATTCGCGGATTTCGCGATTATGTTCGCGGATTTCGCGATTATGGTCGCGGATTTGGCGATTTATGTTCGCGGATTTCGCGATTATTTTCGCGGATTTCGCGATTATGTTCGCGGATTTGGTGATTTTTTTCGCGGATTTCGCGATTATGTTCGCGGATTTGGTGATTTTTTTCGCGGATTTCGCGATTATGTTCGCGGATTTGGTGATTTTTTTCGCGGATTTCGCGATTATGTTCGCGGATTTGGTGATTTTTTTCGCGGATTTCGCGATTATGTTCGCGGATTTGGTGATTTTTTTCGCGGATTTCGCGATTATGTTCGCGGATTTGGTGATTTTTTTCGCGGATTTCGCGATTATGTTCGCGGATTTGGTGATTTTTTTCGCGGATTTCGCGATTATGTTCGCGGATTTGGTGATTTTTTTCGCGGATTTCGCGATTATGTTCGCGGATTTGGTGATTATGTTCGCGGATTTCGCGATTATGTTCGCGGATTTCGTGATTACGTTCGCGGAATTGGCAATTTTGTTCGCGGATTTGGCGATTATGTTCGCGGATTTCGCGATTTTGTTCGCGGATTTTGCGATTATGCTCGCGGATTTCGCGATTATGTTCGCGGATTTGGCGATTTTGTTCGCGGATTTGGCGATTATGGTCGCGGGTTTCGCGATTTTGTTCGCGGATTTTGCGATTATGTTCACGGATTCGGCAATTATGTTCGCGGATTCGCATCCCGAATAAGTTTTGGATATTTGGCAAGCCTACCTCTATCCAAACCTCTTTAAAAAAGTCGAAATAACTGCAACCCCTGCGGGAGTCAGATATGAGTACTTTAGGGTAAGTGGTCCGTCGAGATATGTAGGAAAAAGTACAACTACACATAAGAAAAGGAGAAAACGCAAGAGGGTCAGCCCGTCCTGTTCCACCGAACCCAGCAAGACCACTAGGGCATTTCTATTATTTCTAACTGGGACAATTTTCCTTGAAGAAACGTATACAGGTGTCTTGTTACAGAGTTTTTATTTGTTCACTCTCCAAACGCTATTAATTTCAGAGCAACATATTTCTCAACAACAGAAAAAATATCATTCTTTATTTAATTTCTTTGGCTTACTTTCTTTTCTGCGAGATACGAGTTAGTTAACTTTCTTTTCTTTATATTCCAAACTTTCTAAACACTATTTTTTCTTCTTCTTTTTTTTTCTGCTGGTGAAAAGTTTAAATGATGTACGAAGAAATAGCGTGAAACTACCACCCCGATCGTAAAATCTAATGGTAACTTATATTGGTATCGTTCGTTTCAATTCTTTTCCTAGAAGTTCTTTCCTTTCCCTTATCTTTGCTTCTTCTACTTCTTGTTTCTCCTATCTTCTCTACGTTATCATCTTTTCCAACCACTCCTTCCATAGTGTTCACGCTCTTCTTCTCTTCCTTGTATTCTTCTACTTCATTTTTCTAGTCTTTCTCCTCTTCTTTCTTAACTTACTTCTTCTCGTTTTCCTCTTGGACTCCCTCCCCTCTCCGTTACATCCTCGTATTTCTCAACTACACAGTTTTCCATTTCATCTTTTTTTTTACTTTTTCTCCTTCCCTTCTCCACTCCTTTTCCATTTCCATTGTACTGTTTTCCATTTCCTCTTCCTCCACCTACTCCTTTTCCTCAGCTCTTTTCAGTTCCTCGCCCTCCTTCTCCTCCTCCTTCTCCTCCTCCTCCTCCTCCTACTCCTCCTCCTACTTTTACTCCTCTGTCTTCCTCTCTTTTCCCATTACACTATTCTCCATATTTCCCATTTCCTTTACGTATACTCTTCCTCCTACTTTTACTCCTCTGTCTTCCTCTCTTTTCCCATTACACTATTCTCCATATTTCCCATTTCCTTTACGTATACTCTTCTCGTATTATTTATTTTATTACCTTTCTCTCTCTCCGTATTATTTCATCTCATCGTCTCACAGGACTCCACAGGAAGGAGGGACGAAGGGAGGAAGAAGAGGAAGGAGAAGAAGAGGAGAAAAGAAGGAGGGAGGAGGAAGAAGGGATGTAGGTAGGAGAAAAGGAGAAGAGGAAGAGAAGGAGCAATGTAGGGAGGAGGCGGAAGAGGATGAGAAAGAGGGAGAAGGAAGGAGAGAAGAGGTAGGTAGGAAGAAGAAAAAGAGGAGGAGGAGGAGGAGAAGAAGGAGTGATGATGGGAGGAGGAAAGAGAAGAGGAAGAGAAGGAGCAATGTAGGGAGGAGGTGGAAGAGGAGGAGAAAGAGGGAGAAGGAAGCAGAGAAGAGGTAGGTAGGAGGAAGAAAAAGAGGAGGAGGAGGAGGAGGAGGAGGAGAAGAAGGAGTGAAGATGGGAGGAGGAAAGAGAAGAGGAAGAGAAGAGGGGGGGAAGGAGGAGGAACAAAGGGACGAGGAAAGTGAGGAGGAGAGGATCCCGCCTCTCCGGAAGGAGAAAGAGGAAGGAGAGAAGAGAAGGGTTTTGCTCTCAAAAGAGGAGAAGAAGAAGAAAAAGGAGGACGGAAAAAGAAGAAGGGACGACGAAACAGAGAAGGGGAGGAGGTAGGAAGAAGAGGAATATAGTTAGAAGGAAGAAGAGTTGTGTTTTGCTCTCAAAGGAGGAGAAGAAGTAAAGGGTTTGCTGCACACACGAGGTAGAAAAAAAAAATACCAAAGCATGAAATTTGCTGCTTTGCTGCGGTTGTCTGTTGAGCTGCTCTGATTTTCTCCTACACGTTTTCCTCTAACTTCCCCAAGGAGATAGTTCCAGACTTTTCCTCCCCCCCTCTGTCCGACCTTGACTAATTCAAGGCCACACAAAGAAATAGGTTATTGGGAAAATTTTGTTTTGTTAGATTTTAGCAGAGAGAGTTTTCCAGTTAACCTTGATTTTAGCAGGGAGAGTTTTCCAGTTAATGAAATCTCACTGGTATGATCTGCCAATTAAGAAATTAGAAAGACCAACTACACCTACCTAGTTAGCCTGGAAGAGAGCTTACCTGCCTTGTAAGAGTTAAGTTGCGGGTACGATTCAAGTCCGGGAGATATCCCATTGAGATAAGATTAGTTCACGGGCCGACTGGCTTTCTCCTATTCATTTTGGGGTAAAGTCAAAGTTTTCTTCTCCTCCTCCTTTTCTTCTTCTTCTTCAACCTCATTTTTCCCCCTTTTTCAATTTTCATCTGTTTTCTGATAGGTGCCCGAACAACACATCAGTTATCTACACTTGTCAACACTCAAAAGGCGAAGGAAAGGGAACTGTGGGGGTTTCTACACCCAAAGGGCGAAAAGGGGACTGGGGTTGTCTACACCCAAATGAAGAAAAAGGGGACGTAGGGGTGCACCCTAGCATTACTCACCTTTATCTTGACTTCACCTCCATGGGATAAAACTTGCACAATAGCCTTTACAAACCCAACATTTCCTATTGTTACACGGTACCATCCATTGTGTCTCCTCCCTCTCTGTTTCTCTCTTCAACTTTCTAAGTATTATTTTTGCTGTCTCTTTGTCGAGTCTGTTTCTGCGTAATGATAGTAATAACAAAGCCAGACAGTTATGAATATGGGATAAACTTGATATCTTTGTATATTCAAGTCAACCAAGGAGATGAAGAAGAAGAAGAAGAAAAGGAAGGAGGAGGAGGAGAAGGAGAAGGAGAAGAAGAAGAAGAAGAAGAAGAAGAAGAAGAAGAAGAAGAAGAAGAACAAAAACAACAACAACAACAACAACAACAACAACATGTTTTTTTTCCCCCCTTGAAGACTTTTATTGACTTTGTTCTTTTGCTCATTGGCTGAGGAACTTTATGCATCTTCCTCACAAAGTTCGTATGAAGGTCAAAAACCAAAAAGAAGATGGAAATATGATCTAAAAAAAGAAGGAAAAAAAAACTTCTAGACAGAGACAGAGAGAAAAGTACTTCGACACATTTACCTAATATGAGAAGGATAAGAGAGTAAAAAAAATGGATAATATGAGAGAGAAGGAGAAGATGATGAAAAAGTCGAAGAAGAAAAAAGTGGAGGATGAGAAGAAAGAAATGAACACGAGAAAGAGAGAGAGAGAGGGAAGGAGAAGCAGAGGGAGGGAGGTAAAGAGGAGAGAGAGAAAGGAGAAAGCAATAGAGCTACATAGAAAGGAGAGAGAGGCATAGAAAGCTTTCTTCTCATAAAAACCCCCCATACATATTTAACTGGTAAGTAGAAGACAGAACTCGTATAAGTAGAGCAGTGCTGATGTACTCACACCCACACATACCACCTAGGTACTTGAGTATATAGGGTGTACAACCTCAAACTGCCCCCTAGGACACGAACCCCTAATTTTTTTTTTTTTCCAAGGCTTTATGGCAGGATTCTCACACGGTGAGCTCTTCCACCCAACCAAATAAAATCAGTTTTTTGCCCAATAAAACTTCCCTGTACATCCATTGTGTAAGCTCAGTCTGATGTGTGCCTTTTTTATATCCTCTATCAATCCTTACTCAAACTCCTTCCAATATTTTTCTTCTCCTTTCCTATATTTCTTTTCCCTCTCTCTTCTCTTCTTCAACTCCTCCTTGATTTCTTCTTAGTCTTGTCCTTTTGATTTGTTCTTTTCCTTCTTCTCCTTCTTTTGCAATATTTTTTCTTCCTCCTCCTTCTAGGTACTTTTCTTCTTCTTCTCCTCTTCTTCCTTCACTTCCTGATGTTCCTTCTCCTTCTTCTAGTACTTGTTCAATATTTCTTCTTGTCCTCCTTCTCATTCACTCTCCTACTCTAATTTTTGGTCTTTCCCTGCTCCTCCTCTACTTGCTTTTCATTCTCCTACAATCTCTCTACCTTCTCTTGTCCTTATCTTTCTTCTCCTTCTCCTCCATTTATTCATGTTCTACAAAGTCATCCTCTACCTATTCCTTATTTCTTTTCAATCTATCATGGACAAGACTTCCATTTCAGTGGAGACTTTATATTCTATTCTTCTTCTTCTCCTCCTTTCTTTATCTCTACCTCTTCTTCTTTTCCATTTCCTCTTCCTACTCATTTTCTTCTTGTATTGTACTTCTTTCTATGCTCCTTCTTCTTTTCTTCCTCTTCCTCCTTCTACTCTCTCTGGACTTTCAATACTCTTTCTCCCCTCCTTCTTTTATGGTCCATTATGTATCTTCTTCCTGCTTATGTTCTTCTACCTCTCTCTTCTTTTCTTATTCTTCTTCTTCTTCCTCCTTTTCCTCCTCCTCCATTTTCGCTCTACACCCTCTGGACTTTCAATACCCTTCCTTTTCTTCTCCTTCTCCTTCCTTCATCTCCTTGTTCTCTCATCCGCCTTTTTCCACTTTTCCACTCTTCAATAATATTATTCTCCTCCTCCTCCTCCTCCTCTTCCTCCTCCTCCCCTTTTCCACTCTTCCGTAATATCATTCCTCTCCCCCTCCACTTCTATTGCATAGAATAAAATTCTCCTCCTCCTCCTTCTTTTCTTCCTCTTGGTTCTGAAATAACAGCTGATAAAGTTTTCTTTATTCTCTTGCCAAAGGCTGCACGGTCTTATCAGTTCTCTCTGGTTGGCTGCCCGGACTATAGAGTGATGAGTTTTCCATTCTTTTTCCCCTTTCTATTTATACAAAATCTATTCTATTATATTCTATTCTTCTATTTATCCTCGTAACCAACCTCCAGTGGTGGTTGGTGGTTGAGTACAATTTTGGCCAAAGGAGCCTTTTTTTCTGAATGATTTCTACAGTTCACTGAACCAGATTAAAGAAATTGGCTCCCTAAACCACCAGTTATGTATAAGAGGGTTCCTTATTAATTAAAGATTCCTTACTTACCTATTAATGAAGATAAGAGTAGATACCTGTTTACTGGTAGATGAAACACCCAGGTCCCAGATAATCAAGTTTTTGTTTAACTAATCAAGGTTCTGGTCAAGCCTTTGTTTTCACTTCCTATTTAAATTAGGAGGATAATTATGAAGAGTATGCCTACTTTGCCTCTATCATTAGAGCTCTTGTGAAAACAAAGGCTTGACCAGAACCTTGATTAGTTAAACAAAAACTTGATTATCTGGGACCTGGGTGTTTCATCTACCAGTAAACAGCTTGTGAAAACAAAGGCTTGACCAGAACCTTGATTAGTTAAACAAAAACTTGATTATCTGGGACCTGGGTGTTTCATCTACCAGTAAAGTTCCTGTGAATGTCTGATCAGATTTCTAGTCTCTACAATTTGGGTATTGAGGACATACATAGGAAATTAGGAACATGGGGTTCGCGTTGTCGCCTTAACAGTTAGTCCAGACTCTTTGGAGGTTGCGTCCTGTGTAGAAGGTCCCGGGATCGATTTTCCAGGACATCTTTTTCCACGGCTTTACCTATACAATGTATAGTATACATTTTCAAATTGATTTGTACACTATTTGAATATAGAAGGAGACCAGATGTTGTTTCAGGGAATCAGGGCGTTCGAGGGGTTTCAAACCCACAACCCTTCCAATACCGTGAGACCAAGACTCTCTCACGGACATGGAAAAGAGGAGCTTTATCATCATCGTCATGTACGTCTTTTTCTTGGCCTTTTCCCGTGTTTATACGGGGTCGGCGTTTTTCAATCAGCCCTAGGGTGATCGCTGATCGCTTTTGGGCTGGCATTTGGTTTTGGCTACAAAAAAATTACGAGTAGATGCCCTTCGCACTCAACCTTTGCTAACTAAGGAGTAAGGGAAATTTCAGGCTGGTAGGTATACTCCCTGTTTACATCGTACAATTTGTTCTTTCTTATATTCTTAAGCCGTCTGAAAATAGGAAAGAACAAGGAGAAGAGAATAAGCAGAGAATAGAAAACAGAATGTGCGTGTGCCCCAAGTAGTAGGGTTAACTTGAAACACTTCAAAATGGAAGAGAGAAACAGGAGGGAAGAGACCACAAGAGAAGAGAGAAAAAAGGAGAGAAAAGACGAAAACAGAAAACAGAAGAGAGGAGAAGACAAGAGAAGAGGAAAGTGGGAAGAGGACAAGAAAGTAATTCAGATTTCAGACAGAAGAAAAAAGTTAGGAATTCTCAAGTACACGCAGACCAATAAAAAGTACTAAAGTAGGTAGACTTTAATTGAGTACTTTTTCATAAGTAAGTACTTACTCAAGTAGGTAGTCCCTTACTGAGTACTGAGTAGTTTTTCATTATAAAAAGTACTAAAATCCCAGAACTACAATAAAATACAGAGCAACACCCGCCCACTTCAATTAATTAAGAACAATGGCTTCATTTGTTAAGGTTAAAGCTGAAAAAATATAATCGCTCTCCAAGTTTACAAAGCCGTGAACTTTTGTGCATTTTTTTTTTTTTTTTTTTTTTTTTTTTTTTAAAATTTAAAAAAAAAAGTGACTAGAAATCTGATGGTACTTGGGGCCTATTTCACGGAGTAGTTCAACTTCGAAGTGTGTATGAGAAAGACTTTTTTTTTTCGTCGGATAAGGCGTTTTAACGCAGGAATACCTGGCCGTTCACGCCGGGAGAAAGACTTTTCTAGTTTGAAATGGAAATTTTTATGGTCCGGGCCCTATGACACACACTTGGTCCTTTGCCATTCAGAATTTGAGAATTTGGTATCCATAATATTTATTGATCGAACAATGTAAAAGTTGATTTCTATGTTTTAACTCGTCGATTTTTCCTTTAACTTGTCTGTACTCTGTATGTTTGTTTCACCTTAAGACCATAACTCTCATAAATAGAAAACACTCCAAATACACCCCTCATAGATACCTATGAAGGAGGCCCCTGCCTAACTTAAGTGAATAAATGGGCTGATCTTATATTAACTCTCAAGAAGTCCACTGAACCACGAGTGATGAGTACGTTGTATGACTTAAAAGGTTCATGGCCTAATCAAAGCACCATCAGATCTCAAGAGAACAGGCCCCCGAAAATCCCGAAATAGACGAACACACAGACAATGAAACAAAAACATCTCATAAGACAGACCTCCACAATAGACCCCTACTCACACAGACAGAAAAAACCTCGTCGTCCTGATAAGAACAACAAAGGGTAAGGAAAGAAAGCTGGTAAAAGAAATTAATACAAGGACTAAAGAAAGCTGGTATACTTTTCCCGCCAGAGTCAACGATGTTACTATCATGTATTTTTATTATGTACCCTAGATACTATAATAAGGACCCAAAGAACAAAAAGCCAACATATCATATCATGAACATCATCATATCCAGGATTCCAGGGATAGGAAAGTGGGAAATGGAACCTCAAGTTTGTAATGTAGAGGTAGTTTTTTTCCAAGAGGCTTGATAGAGGGAACTGTGGAACTTCGCTTTCAGGACGATACTCCTTAGCAGTTACAACTCCCTGTACCAAAACTAAAGAAAGGCCTCTTTTTATTTTTGCACGAATTCTCCGAAAAGTGTTGTGGGAGCCAATTCGCCATTTGCGAGATTTCAGCAAACAAAGGGAGTACCTACGTAGGTAATCAACGAGCAAAAACATTAGGGCAAAGGAACTCGGGTGCCAAAACAAATACACACAAAAGCAAATTGTATGTCTTGACACAAACAAAGGTCGAATGAGAGAGGTACAGCCTGATGTGAACACTTCAACCTCAAGCCACTCAAAGAAAAAGGAGGAGAAGACAGAGAAGATGATGAAAAAGTAGCAAAAGAGGTGTAGAAGAGAGAGGAGGAGGAGGAAGAAGATGATGCAAATCTAGCAGGAGAGAGAAGATTTTATTCTATGCAATAGAAATTGAGGGGGAGAGGAATGATATTACGGAAGAGTGGAAAAGGGGAGGAGGAGGAGGAGGAGAATAATATTATTGAAGAGTGGAAAAGTGGAAAAAGGTGGATGAGAGAACAAGGAGATTAAGAAAGGAGAAGGAGAAGAAAAGGAAGGGTATTGAAAGTCCAGACTGTCCAGAGGGTGTAGAGCGAAAATGGAGGAGGAGGAAGACTAAGAAAAGAAGAGAGAGGTAGAAGAAGATACATAATGGACCATAAAAGAAGGAGGGTAGAAAGAGTATTGAAAGTCCAGAGGGAGTAGAAGGAGGAAGAGGAAGAAAAGAAGAAGGAGCATAGTAAGAAGTACAATACAAGAAGAAAATGAGCAGGAAGAGGAAATGGAAAAGAAGAAGAGGTAGAGATAAAGAAAGGAGAATAGAATATAAAGTCTCCACTGAAATGGAAGTCTTGTCCATGATAGATTGAAAAGAAATAAGGAATAGGTAGAGGATGACTTTGTAGAACATGAATAAATGGAGGAGAAGGAGAAAGATAAGGACGAGAGAAGGCGAAGAGATGTGAGGAGAATGAAAAGTAGTAGGAGAAGGGAAAGGAAAACCAAAAATTAGAGGAGGAGAGAAAGAGAAGAAGGAGGACAAGCAGAAATATTGAATAAGTACTTGAAGAAGGAGAAGGAACATCAGGAAGTGAAGAAGGAAGAGGAGAAGAAGAAGAAAAGTACCTAGAAGGAGGAGGAGGAGGAGGAGGAGGAGGAGGAAGAAAAAATATTGCAAAAGAAGGAAAAGAACAAATCAAAAGGACAAGACTAAGAAGAAATCAAGGAGGAGTTGAAGAAGAGAAGAAGGAGGGAAAGGAAATATAGGAAAGGAGAAGAAAAAATATTGGAAGGAGTTTGAGTAAGGATTGATAGAGGATATAAAAAAAGCACACATCAGACTGAGCTTACACAATGGACGGTACCGTGTAACAATAGGAAATGTTGGGTTTGTAAAGGCTATTGTGCAAGTTTTATCCCATGGAGGTGAAGTCAAGATAAAGGTGAGTAATGCTAGGGTGCACCCCCACGTACCCCTTTTCTTCATTTGGGTGTAGACAACCCCAGTCCCCTTTTCGCCCTTTGGGTGTAGAAACCCCCACAGTTCCCTTTCCTTCGCCTTTTGAGTGTTGACAAGTGTAGATAACTGATGTGTTGTTCGGGCACCTATCAGAAAACAGATGAAAATTGAAAAAGGGGGAAAAATGAGGTTGAAGAAGAAGAAGAAAAGGAGGAGGAGAAGAAAACTTTGACTTTACCCCAAAATGAATAGGAGAAAGCCAGTCGGCCCGTGAACTAATCTTATCTCAATGGGATATCTCCCGGACTTGAATCGTACCCGCAACTTAACTCTTACAAGGCAGGTAAGCTCTCTTCCAGGCTAACTAGGTAGGTGTAGTTGGTCTTTCTAATTTCTTAATTGGCAGATCATACCAGTGAGATTTCATTAACTGGAAAACTCTCCCTGCTAAAATCAAGGTTAACTGGAAAACTCTCTCTGCTAAAATCTAACAAAACAAAATTTTCCCAATAACCTATTTCTTTGTGTGGCCTTGAATTAGTCAAGGTCGGACAGAGGGGGGGAGGAAAAGTCTGGAACTATCTCCTTGGGGAAGTTAGAGGAAAACGTGTAGGAGAAAATCAGAGCAGCTCAACAGACAACCGCAGCAAAGCAGCAAATTTCATGCTTTGGTATTTTTTTTTTCTACCTCGTGTGTGCAGCAAACCCTTTACTTCTTCTCCTCCTTTGAGAGCAAAACACAACTCTTCTTCCTTCTAACTATATTCCTCTTCTTCCTACCTCCTCCCCTTCTCTGTTTCGTCGTCCCTTCTTCTTTTTCCGTCCTCCTTTTTCTTCTTCTTCTCCTCTTTTGAGAGCAAAACCCTTCTCTTCTCTCCTTCCTCTTTCTCCTTCCGGAGAGGCGGGATCCTCTCCTCCTCACTTTCCTCGTCCCTTTGTTCCTCCTCCTTCCCCCCCTCTTCTCTTCCTCTTCTCTTTCCTCCTCCCATCTTCACTCCTTCTTCTCCTCCTCCTCCTCCTCCTCCTCCTCTTTTTCTTCCTCCTACCTACCTCTTCTCTGCTTCCTTCTCCCTCTTTCTCCTCCTCTTCCACCTCCTCCCTACATTGCTCCTTCTCTTCCTCTTCTCCTTTTCTCCTACCTACATCCCTTCTTCCTCCTCCCTCCTTCTTTTCTCCTCTTCTTCTCCTTCCTCTTCTTCCTCCCTTCGTCCCTCCTTCCTGTGGAGTCCTGTGAGACGATGAGATGAAATAATACGGAGAGAGAGAAAGGTAATAAAATAAATAATACGAGAAGAGTATACGTAAAGGAAATGGGAAATATGGAGAATAGTGTAATGGGAAAAGAGAGGAAGACAGAGGAGTAAAAGTAGGAGGAGGAGTAGGAGGAGGAGGAGGAGGAGAAGGAGGAGGAGAAGGAGGGCGAGGAACTGAAAAGAGCTGAGGAAAAGGAGTAGGTGGAGGAAGAGGAAATGGAAAACAGTACAATGGAAATGGAAAAGGAGTGGAGAAGGGAAGGAGAAAAAGTAAAAAAAAAGATGAAATGGAAAACTGTGTAGTTGAGAAATACGAGGATGTAACGGAGAGGGGAGGGAGTCCAAGAGGAAAACGAGAAGAAGTAAGTTAAGAAAGAAGAGGAGAAAGACTAGAAAAATGAAGTAGAAGAATACAAGGAAGAGAAGAAGAGCGTGAACACTATGGAAGGAGTGGTTGGAAAAGATGATAACGTAGAGAAGATAGGAGAAACAAGAAGTAGAAGAAGCAAAGATAAGGGAAAGGAAAGAACTTCTAGGAAAAGAATTGAAACGAACGATACCAATATAAGTTACCATTAGATTTTACGATCGGGGTGGTAGTTTCACGCTATTTCTTCGTACATCATTTAAACTTTTCACCAGCAGAGAGGACGGCTGACCCTCTTGCGTTTTCTCCTTTTCATATGTGTAGTTGTACTTTTTCCTACATATCTCGACGGACCACTTACCCTAAAGTACTCATATCCATGCTGCACTCCTTTATTCCTATAGAAATATGTAGATGAATTGCCATTCTTATAGAAATACGACTAGATGAATAAAATTACCATGTAGATTACAGACGGTTAAGTGTCCATCACCATCGACAAGAAACTTTAAGTACTGGTATTTCGATTACAAATATTTCAACGGGCTGCTTTCTGATGTTCTCGTGTTGGCTCAGCACCTAAATGGGAAGTATTGTGCCCCTTTTCACTCGCCTTATGAGGGACACACTACAGGATAATCATGCTACGACACAGACCATACGAGTCTAATGTAGCAGCTGTTTCATTGCTTTGTGTCTCATTTCTCTCGCATCTGATAGATAGATAGATTTGATATTGAGAGGCACGCACATAATTATGTATACGAGTATGTAGGTATTTTAGTCAGACAAACAAAATGCGATATTGCGAAGTCCAAATAATAATTGGATTATTATGGAATATATAATTAGATTTCGGAAAATCCACACAAATTCCGGTATAGTACATAGGTTGTTTGATATTAACCTCTTAAAATGCAAATTTTCGCGCGGCTTAATGTGTTTCAGGGCTCCCAGAGGGATTTCACATGTTCGGAATGAGTAAAAACCGTATAGAAATAAATACATTTCCCACACAGAAAGCTGTAGAAGCAGGCCTTAATTTAGGCATATAGATACGTACAGAAGCAGCAAACGGCAAAACTCACCGAGAAAAATGTCTATTGGGAGGGCCCAAAAGGTACGATTAAGCCCGAAAGGAGAAACTATTATTGTCATTCTCTCTCTCTTTCATCGTCTCTTTATATCTAACCTTTTTCCTCCGTCTCTCTCTTTCCCACCATCTCTTACCCTCTCTTTTGTTGCCTTTTTAAATATCTTCTTTCCCTCTCAAGAAACTTGCAAAAAGCCTTAGTTCGGCCCTGTGCAAATCCATACCTATAAGCTGAAGGAAATAAAAATTTAAGAGTCCCCAGTGTACGTTTTGAAGAGGTATGGATAGGATAAGAGTATCTTCAGAGGAAGTGAACATGTAGGTTCTTATTCAATACTTCAGCTTCTCCGTCAGTGGCTTTACGAGTGCACCCAGTTCCCGATGTTAAGCAACGGCGTGCCTAATTGGTACCTGGATGATCGGGGTACCTATACCAGAAGTTGCGAGCTATTTCCAGGATCGATCGTACGAAAAAATAGAGCCTTGTTACAACTGCTAGCATTGGACTGAAAAATCATTTTAATCCGACATCGACAGTCTACTTGAAACACCAGAAACCAGAAATGGACAAAGGTACATGGAACACTTAACGAAAGAATTAGGCAACGACTAACAAGATCACAAGTATCACTTTAAACACCCGGAACACTGCGTGATCCATGGACCACTCAACTGTTGAGATAGTCAAAGGCATAGATATAGAAAACAACCAACAACAAACGAAACAATCAAAAACACACTAAACTCCATCAGTAATCTAAGGAACACTCAATGGCAGAAAGAGATAAAGGCACAGGCGAAATACTAAAAGGAACGTGGAAATAGACAAAAGTACACGAAGTATATACTAAAATAGACAAAGCCAAGCGAAAGAAGGAGTATCTTGCTGTATTTTATGGATCGTAAGGGATGAAATGATATTAAATGAGCTTTACGCAGTAAATATGGTGATAACTGCTCAGGCCGGATATTACGAGATATGTATATCGATAGTCATTGAAGAACAGCCAAGCAACAAGAACTTTCAAGAAATTCTGAAGAAAAAGTAAATATTCAGGAAATCAGGAAGTTGAGAGAAAGAGATAAATAATTGCTTTCATCTTTCATGTGGTATGGAGAGTATTGGAGATATGGAGACGTAATATCATCCATCATTGGGGAAATTGAAGAAGCTTCCAAGTAGAGATCGGTATCAAAATTTCTTGCATCTCAAATTTCGTGAAACCCTGCCCAGAATTTTGTACAATCCTTCCTTCAAATCGGGCCTGGTGACTTTCTCTTTTATTGCATAGTAGACTTTTCGTTGGTCAGAAAATAGGGTCATTTACAATCAAAGGCGAGAAGGAACACAATAGCTTTCACAGTTTATCCTCTGACCCTCGCAACCGAAAATGGGAGGGTGGGAGGTGGATAAAGGAGATTGTGTGAGCTTTACCAAAGCCCAGCGTCTAATAATAATTGTGATTTATGCTGCGGGATTTTCTCGGAGCTCTATTGAACCGAAAATGGGAGGGTGGGAGGCGGATAAAGGAGATTGTGTGAGCTTTACCAAAGCCCAGCGTCTAATAATAATTGTGATTTATGCTGCGGGATTTTCTCGGAGCTCTATTTTTAGGTGGACTGAAAAAATAAATAGGAAAACTATGGGGAAACAGAGGGAATAATGGTCGGATTTGTTGAAAAATAGTTTAAACGCAATTCAATTTGAAAATGAGCGCTGGAATTTTTGGCAAAGTTTCAGCATACATAGTTCCTGTGAATGTCTGATCAGATTTCTAGTCTCTACAATTTGGGTATCGAGGACATACATAGGAAATTAGGAACATGGGGTTCGCGTTGCCGCCTTAACAGTTAGTCCAGACTCTTTGAAGGTTGCATCCTGTGTGGAAGGTCCCGGGATCGATTTTCCAGGACATCTTTTTCCTCAGCTTTACCTAATACATTTTCAAATTAATTTGCAAATGCTCCTTGAATATGGAAGGAGATCAGATCCCATACAGCACAAAAGTTGGAAATATATGTAATACCATTGTCAAAAGTAATTTCGTATTACAGAAGTAAGAAAAACAATATGTAATAGGTCTGGATAAATCCATAACATCTGTACTAAATCACTATTACTTGTGTATTTATATAAATCATGAGAATGTAGACTGTAATAAATTTGTCAACACAAACTTGTAATACATCCAGCACTTCACAGCTTTTATGAACTTGGTAAAAATCAATGATGTTCAAAGATAGTGTGTAATAGAAATTTTAAATGCCAAAAAATACAGGTCCAGTTGTATTAAACAGGTTTAATAACCTAGTTTGAAATTAAGTCTTGTAATACACATGGAAAGAGATGGCAATTGCGCGGTAATGTTTTTATCCAACTGTATTACATTGTTTACAGTCCCCCAGCCAGACTATACTGGTCTACTCCCTGTTTAAGGTCCCCCAGGCAGAAATTTATCATGTACAATTGTACATTTATTACAAGTTCAATGTTACACTTCTAATAATTGAAAATAAAAAAAATAATAAAATACTACAGGTATGTATGGTTGTAGGTATATTAACAGGTTCATTATCTATGATTTATCTATGATACATCTCTTCATTATCAATCCACTCTCCATATCATAATTATGGTAAGTATAGCTACCTCCCTAACTTGGGAGTGTAAACATTTGTGTTGTCCAAAAATGTAAACAACAGATTCTAGTTCATTTGAGCGAAAGGAATCGTTTGCATTGATTCCTTTATTGCGAAATAATTCGCTTGAGTGTAGGAGACTGATGGTGGATTTCACCAATGACTTAATGAGAGATTTCACTGATGGGAGAATTTTTAGTGATCCAAAAAGGAGTTTTTAAAAACTACTGTTTGGGTCATTAAAAACTCCTGTTTGGATCGTTAAAAAGTCTCCCATTAGTGAAATTTCTCATTAAGTCATTGGTGAAATCCATCATGAGTGAAGTGGACAGTTAATTTTTTCATGAGTAGAACACTTAGAACAGTACCTATGTGTAGTATTGTGTAGTGGACAATAAATTGAAACCTTTGTATCCATCATTTCTATGTCCACTGATTGTGTGCATAGGATGGAAAGCTCCCAATAGGTTCAGTTGAGATGAATTAGATTTTCAATTGGAAATGTTAACCCGTTTATTTTATTTTAGTCACACATAGAACATAGACCAAACAAATAAATAGAAATGAAAATATAATAATACCTAACAAATTTAATTGTATGTATGTACTTACATACAAGGTTCACAGTGTAGTTAATTCAAAAATCCATAACTGCAAGATTTGGTGAAGTTCATGACCAAGTTTCAACATGCCAAGCGAAAGAAGGAGTATCTTGCTGTATTTTATGGATCGTAAGGGATAAAAATATGAAATGATATTAAATGAGCTTTCCGCAGTAAATATGGTGATAACTGCTCAGGCCGGATATTACGAGATATATCGATAGTCATTGAAGAACAGCCAAGCAACAAGAACTTTCAAGAAATTCTGAAGAAAAAGTAAATATTCATCAGGAAATCAGGAAGTTGAGAGAAAGATAATTGCTTTCATCTTTCATGTGGTATGGAGATATGGAGACGTAATATCATCCATCATTGGGGAAATTGAAGAAGCTTCCAAGTAGAGATCGGTATCAAAATTTCTTGCATCTCTTGATGTACTCACACCCACACATACCACCAAGGTACTTGAGTATACAGGGTGTACAACCTCAAACTGCCCCCTAGGACACGAACCCCTAATTTTTTTTCAAGGCTTTATGGCAGGATTCTCACACGGTGAGCTCTTCCACCCAACCAAATAAAATCAGTTTTTTGCCCAATAAAACTTCCCTGTACACATTTCCAGTCAGCAAAGCACTCGCTATCTTGCGTAACTTTTTGCGAGGAATCGATAGGCCCAACGTAGAGTTAAGAGTTCGAGACTCAGAAAATTTCAAGAAAAAATACCGTGTTTTGAGCTTGGAGTTATAGTTCTATTAGCCTTTTTTAAAGGAAGGATTGCTGGGGACAGGGACAGAGGAAGACAACGAAGAAAATGGAGAGATGACATCAAGGAATGGACCAACATCAACACATATGGGGAGTGCAAAAGAATGGCAGAGAATAGAGAAGAATGGAGGAATGTCATTAGAAGAATCTGAGCAACCTTCGGCTACGAAGACGCAACAACAATGATGATGATGTACATTTTCTTGGATTTGCTGAATCTTAAACCTGCGGCTCTCGACCTGTAAGTCGACCAGTTCTGAAAGTTCTAATCGATTCCTCGTAAACCCAAAAAGTACAATATTGGTGACTTTGGGACTGGTATTTCAAGGGTTAATTTCCTCTGTGAAACTTTAATGTTGAACACCCTTTATGCTAATGCACATAGCTAGCACCTACTTGGGTATAATAAGCATGAGCAACCTTCGGCTACGAAGACGCAACAACAATGATGATGATGTACATTTTCTTGGATTTGCTGAATCGTAAACCTGCGGCTCTTTAACTGTAAGTCGACCAGTTCTGAATGTTCTAATCGATTCCTCGTAAACCCAAAAGGACCAAAAAGTACAATATTGGTGACTTTGGTACTGGTATTTCAAGGGCTAATTTCCTCTGTGACACTTTAAGGTTGAACACCCTTTATGCTAATACACATAGCTAGCACCTACTTGGGTATAATAAGCCTGCTGTCTGGTATGATAATAGTAAGACGTGTGACATAGGCAAAAACATGAGGCGGGAAATGGGAAAATAACGCCAAGCATAAAAATATCTGTAGAGTAGTGAAAGCATATAGGGAGAACGACCCCCAAAGTAGAAGTGTGAAACAGGAAGAAATGACCGAAATGGAAGTTAGAAAAGAGGTTTTAAACAAAACTGGTAGTAGTTCGGAACCCACGACGATAAAAAATTGCTAAAGAAGGTGTCACAAAATGAGCAGTGACCAGTGTTAGGTTAAACATATTGTTAGGTTATTTTGCAGTGCAATAGTACTAAATTAAAATGGACACGGCACATAAGGGATCAGGAAGAGACCGCCTTAACATAATAATAAATAGGGTAAACACACAAAAAGGAGCTTTCACAAAGTTGTGGACACAGCTTTAGACTTTGGGTTTCTTGAGACGTATGTAGAACCTCGTAGGAGAAATAAGGTATGTGCCCTTTTTCCGGACCTTTAGTTCACTGAACCATACTAGGCACGTGGGATTTTATAAGCAGGGATTTCCCGAAAAATTTCCCTCCTCCTTTTTAATCAACTCTTCACAAATCGAAGACCCAATAATAACCTCACGTACTTGCTGTCCACATGGTACCTGTTTCGTTTTCAATGTATAAAAAAAAAGGATTTTGAAAGAAGGGAAAAAAATTGTGAAAAACACATTCAACGTGATTTTATTTCGGTGGAGGTGAAGATTTTACGTTAGGGTGAGAAGGTCCAGGCATTCTCTTTTTTCCTCGCCTTTTTTTTCGAAAGAATCATCCCCAATAAAAACGGACTATTGAAAAAGACGAAGGAGAGGAGGAGGAGGAGGAGGAAAAAAAAAAAAAAACAGGCAGGCAGGAAAAACGATGAAAAAGCTGACGTTCATTTCTTTCCAGGAGCGAAAAAAAGGCACGTTCCTTTTTCCAGAGGTTTTATTTGTGAACTCTATCGGTGGATGAAAGTATAATGAAAGGTATAAGGATAAAGGTCCGTGTATTCAATGTTCATAAAAATAAATTGGATATATCTCGGGTCAGCTGATTTGTTTCCATGGAAAGGTACATCATAATTATGTGTTGGACTTTCTATAAACAAACACGGAGGTTTTATATCGCGGGGGCAACTTGCTGCACAACATTTACCATAATTGTATTATTTGCTCGTTCCGTTGCCACGGAGTACCTCGAGATTCGTTTCCATTTCATTATTATTTATATTTGCTCTCCATGTACTTGCCCATTTTGATGTGTGATATGAAATTTAAACAGGGACCAGCTTAGTCTGGCTGGGACTAAAATGGACGCGGCGCACAAGGTATCAAGAAGAGACAGCCTTTATAATAATAATAGTTTGGCTGGGAGACTTTAAACAGGGAGAATACCATCCTGGAATTTCCCTAAAGAAATAGCAAAAGTTGAGTGCGAAGGGCATCCACTCGTAAAACTTTGTAGCAAAAAACCAAATGTCAGCGCAAAGCAATCACCCTAGGCTGATTGAGAGGCTGACGAAAAAGGCCGATCCCGTCAGAAAATGGAAAAAGCGAGGAAAAAGAAGAAGAATTGATACCAAGAAAAATACACGAGGTAAATATGTAGATACCTCATTCATACACATCACAACATCACATGTACATACTGAAATACATTACCTCAACATTTCGCCCGCCCGGGCCGAACTTAAAAGATGTTTCTCAAGCTCACCTCATTCGTTTGTCAAGCGTTTTGCTCTTGGTGAAGAGCAGGTATACTTTGAGTACGCCCTAGCTTGGAGTAGCATGTTCTTTTAATTAGGATATCACATTACTGCACTCTGCATAATATTCTGTCAGTTGAACATGAAAAAATAAACGAAAAAACACTAGGTAGAGGTACGTTCCACCTATGAGAGTATTTTTAAAAACAAAATATGATTGCTGTAGGTATTTTGTACATCAAAATGATTTTATTGCTTTTTCCAGTCAGCAAAGCACTCTCTACCTTGCGTAACTTTTTGCGAGGAATCGATAGGCCCAACTTAGAGTTAAGAGTTCGAGACTCAGAAAATTTCAAGAAAAAATACCGTGTTTTGACCTTGGAGTTATAGTTCTATTAGCCTTTTTTAAAGGAAGCATTGCTGGGAACAGGGACAGAGGAAGACAACGAAGAAAATGGAGAGATGACATCAAGGAATGGACCAACATCAACACATATGGGGAGTGTTAACACTTTGTTCGTATTTTATTCTGTTATGACATCGTTGACTCCGTTTGAGTAATGGTTTTCCCAAGGGAACACTGACGCTAAGCAACGTCGAGCGTGGTAGTCATCTGGACTGGCGCCATCAGTGGTGTCACACTATTTTGACCTTGGAGTTATAGTTCTATTAGCCTTTTTTAAAGGAAGGATTGCTGGGAACAGGGACAGAGGAAGACAACGAAGAAAATGGAGAGATGACATCAAGGAATGGACCAACATCAACACATATGGGGAGTGCAAAAGAATGGCAGAGAATAGAGAAGAATGGAGGAATGTCATTAGAAGAATCTGAGCAACCTTCGGCTACGAAGACGCAACAACAATGATGATGATGATGTAGATTTTCTTGGATTTGCTGAATCTTAAACCTGCGGCTCTTTAACTGTAAGTCGACCAGTTCTGAAAGTTCTAAACGATTCCTCGTAAACCCAAAAAGTACAATATTGGTGACTTTGGTACTGGTATTTCAAGGGTTAATTTCCTCTGTGACACTTTAAGGTTGAACACCCTTTATGCAAATAGCTAGCACCTACTTGGGTATAATAAGCCTGCTGTCTGGTATGATAATAGTAAGACGTGTGACATAGGCAAAAACATTAGGCGGGAAATGGGAAAATAACGCCAAGCATAAAAAGATCTGTAGAGTAGTGAAAGAAAGCATATAGGGAGAACGACCCCCAAAGTAGAAGTGTGAGACAGCAAGAAATGACCGAAATGGAAGTTAGAAAAGACGTTTTAAACAAAAATGGTATAGTAGTTCAGAACCCACGACGATAAAAAATGGCTAAAGGAACTGTCACAAAATGAGCAGTGACCAGTGTTAGGTTAAACATATTGTTAGGTTATTTTGCAGTGCAATAGTCCTAAATTAAAATGGACGCGGGACATAAGGGATCAGGAAGAGACCATAATAATAAATAGGTTAAACACAGAAAAAGGAGCTTTCACAAAGTTGTGGACACAGCTTTAGACTTTGGGTTTCTTGAGACGTATATAGAACCTCGTAGGAGACATAGGGTATGTGCCCTTTTTCCGGACCTTTAGTTCACTGAACCATACTAGGCACGTGGGATTTTATACGTAGGGATTTTCCGAAAAATTTCCCCCACTCCTTTTTTAATCAACTCTTCACAAATCGAAGACCCAATAATAACCTCACGTACTTGCTGTCTACATGGTACCTGTTTCGTTTTCAATGTATAAAAAAAGGGATTTTGAAAGAAGGGAAGAAAATCGTGAAAAACACATTCCGCGTGATTTTATTTCGGTGGAGGTGAAGATTTTGCGTTAGGGTAGGAAGGTCCAGGCATTCTCTTTTTTCCTCGCCTTTTTTTTCAGAAAGAATCATCTCTAATAAAAACGGACTATTGAAACCAGCCACTTACTATCAGGTAGACCTGACAGGTACACCTGATCAGTTCCGGCTGTCAGTTCTACCCGATGTGTGTGTGCTCATCAGGTATTAGGTAGACCTGACACACGAACCTTTTCAGGTATTAGGTAGACCTGACAGACGGACCTTTTCAGGTATTAGGTAGACCTGACAGACGGACCTTTTCAGGTATTAGGTAGACCTGACAGACGGACCTTTTCAAGTATTAGGTAGACCTGACAGACGGACCTTTTCAGCCGTACCTGTCAGGTCTACCTGATGTGTGTGTGCTCATCAGGTATTAGGTAGACCTGACAGACGAACCTTTTCAGCCGTACCTGCAGTTAGGTCTACCTGATAGCGTGTGTGCCCATCAGGTATCACGTAGACCTGACAGGCGGACCTGATCAGGTGTACCTGATAGTGAGTGGCTGAGGCTGACCTTAGTTTGTATGAGTTCCATTCCAGTCATAATCGACTTCGCTCTACTGCAGACGCCCGTTAAGAAAAGCATATTAACCGTAAATTCCTATAGAAAACTCTAATGTGTACACCTCTTTTATCAAGACTCCTTAACCTGTATTCTCTTTAGAACCTGTATTCTCTTTCTTTATAGATAGGACAATAAAGAGGTGTGTGTGTGTGTGTGTGTGTGTGTGTGTGTGTGTGTGTGTGTGTGTGTGTGTGAGTGTGTGTGTGACGTGAGGGCTGTGTAGCTATCGTGAACGAAATCACCTACTATATTATGGGAGAACTTTGAACCACATCTTTCTGACTCCCCATGAGCTCACGTCACGTGAGAGCAGTGTGTTTCTACATTGAGGCCCATTGCAAGATTCCCCTAAAACCCCAGACGGAGGGCGGAGGACAGTTTCATCAATATACGCAAAATTCCAACTTTATTGGCGTTACAAGGCATTGAGTAATTTTTCGTTGGGAAATTTTTTTTGGCCCGAGTTCAAAATAATTGGGAATGCGAGTGATACTCGTTGTATGTATGTTCAATCATTTTTCATTACATGTGTTCTTTTTTATTCGTTCCAAATTCCAATCGGTTGTAACACGGTTTTTATTATCACTTACGTTTCATGCGTTGAGGAGATTTATCTTCCGAGTTTGTCAATCATGGGACGCGTGTTATGTGAATAATGTGACGCTCAAGGTAGAAACACACTATTATCACGTCACGACACGTCACGTGAAGTCATGGGGAGTCAGAAAGATGTAGTTTTGTAGTTCAATGTTTTGATATAATATTGTAGGTAATGTCGTTCAGGACAGCCACACTACTAGAGAAGAGAGAGAAAGGGGAAAAGAGGGAGAGAGAGAAAGGGAGAGGGAGAGAGAGAGAAAAATAAGAGAGAACCCGGGAACTGCAAGATTGCATCACACCTGTAAACTGCATCAAAATGGCGCCCAAAGCCCAAAATATTCAAACATTTACAGAAACAACTTATTTATGACGACGTTGTGTCCACTGGTGTTCACGAGGAAAAATAATTGGCTCAAATAAGTCTTTCATAAAATAAATTAAAAATAATAAAAATAATTTTTTTAAAAATGAATGAACAACATTTTTCTGGGTGGGTTCCAAAAATTTTCATACCTTCATTTCCCCGACATTAACTGGGTCACCTGATCCCGGTGATTTGCCATCTGGTTTTGACATGATTAGCTCCCTCTCCTCCTCCAACCTACTCCTCTTCCTTCTCCTCCTCCCCTTCTCTCTTCTCTTCTTCCCCTCCTCCTCCCCCTTCCTACTCCTTCCCCTACCTCGACCTACTCCTCTCCCTTCTCTTCCTCCTTCTCCTCCACCCCCCCTTATCCCTCTCCCTTCTCTCTCCTCCCCTCCATCCCTCCTTATCCCCCTCTTTCTCTCCTTATCCCATGAAATCGTATTAGAAACAGGGATTTCCTCATGTTTACCAGAGTTTCACGCTTTATTTTTTTTCGAGAGAAAAAACGTCAATCAAAAATCTTAACGAGGCCCACGTTTTGTTGTTTTCTACAACGAAAATAATAATAATAATAATATGTAATAATAAAAATCTACCTACTTAATTATTTGGGCCATATGATAGGGTAGAAGCACCAACTGTTGGGGATGACCGAGAAATTGGTAAATCGGACACAGCGTAAAGTTTAATGGGGTCGAGTGGATTGGACTACATCACATGCACTTAGGTTTACCTTGTTCTTGGGATCCATTGTTTCAAAAAGCAGTGGTAAGTTTCTTTAACACTACGGACGGGATTGAACCCGAAATCTAATGATTGAAATATTGTCCTCTTTCACGTAAAACATGTCTGGCAAAATTTTAATCAAAAAGGTACAACCCGAACCCTAAGATAGTTATTATAATAATAAAAAAAGAAGGTTTTCTCACATGAAGAGATAGAAGGTAATAGCTCGCTGGCAGTCTGAAACTTTTCTCGCAAAGAAAACATGACCTACAGAAGGAGCCGTTTCCATAAACGAAAATATTACACACAGCTTTGAGCTTTCTAATTCAGATGATAAATGCAAAATGTAATTTCACGCCAGTGTGAGTTCAACAATTTTAATTACAAAAAAAAGTACGAGTATGTTTTGAAGCAGTGGTGTGTAGAAATGGCGAGTGGGCATTTGCGTAAATTTATCAGGTGTTGTAAAGGGTATTTTGCGTTGAATAGTGGAATAGCCAGCCCAGTTAGCTTAGTTGGTAGTGCGTCTGCCTTGTAAGCGCTAGGCCGCGGGTTCGATTCCCGCCCGGGAGTTGATTTTGAATTCACAGTATAGAAGCATAGAATTCAGAATAGAAGAGTGGAGAGAGGGAGAGAGCGTTGTTTCCAAATTCCTCTGATGTGTTTGTAATGTAACATAGGAGTAAAGCTCCATTGACAACCAAATATACATAGAACAGAGGTATGTAAATAGTTCAATAAATACGTACACGTGCAAAAAATTAGGGATAGAATGACTAGTACTTTTTCAATAATTTTTCCATTGGAAATGGAGACAAGAAAATCACAGACTAAAGATCATGCAGGGAAAAATTGTCAAACATTAAAAGTCCTCCTGATAAAATACTTGAAACCCATAATAACTAGTACCTATAGTTCAATTTAAATTGAAGATAACTTCATGAGCTTTTAGTTGGTAGAAACACGCAAAAACGTACATATTTTCAAGGCATTCAGAAAAGGCTGACAGAGTGAAAGGATAGAAATTTGAAATGCAAACTGGTCCGAAATGTTTGCATACTAGTGTATTACACATACATTAGATAAGTAAAGCTACCTCCCTAACTTGGGAGTGTAAACATTTGTGTTGTCCAAAAATGTAAACAACAGATTCAAGTTCATTTGAGCGAAAAGGATCGTTTGCATTGATTCCTTTATTGCGAAATAATTTGCTTGAGAGTAGGAGACGGATGGTGGATTTCACCAATGACTTAATGAGAGATTTCACTGGTGGGAAAATTTTTAGTGATCCAAAAAGGAGTTTTTAAAAACTACTGTTTGGGTCATTAAAAACTCCTGTTTGGATCGTTAAAAATTCTGCCATTAATGAAATTTCTCATTAAGTCATTGGTGAAATCCATCATGAGTGAATTGGACAGTAAATTTTTTCACGAGTAGAACACTTAGAACAGTACCTATGTGTAGTATTGTGTAGTGGACAATAAATTGAAACCTTTGTATCCATCATTTCTATGTCCACCTAGCAGTAAACTATCTTCTAAAATCTAACTCAATGAAAAGCAGCAACTCACACAAACCGAAAACACTCCACCCTCTTGATGCGTATACAACACTAATAATAATTGGAATTGTATCAGACAAAATTTTGCCACCAAAATATGGAGTATCGGTCCAGGCCCGAGTATCAGCAAAATGACAAGCAAGCAGTAAGTAGGCACAGGTAGAAACACACTACCCTCACGTCGCGTGAGCTCAAGGGGTCAGAAAGATCTGGTTCAAAGATCTCCCATGGTATAGTAGGTGATACCGTTCACGTGAGCTCACGTGACGTGAGGGCTGTGTAGCTATCGTGAACGTAATCACCTACTATATTATGGGAGAACTTTGAACCACATCTTTCTGACTCCCCATGAGCTCACGTCACGTGAGGGCTGTGTAGCTATCGTGAACGTAATCACCTACTATATTATGGGAGAACTTTGAACCACATCTTTCTGACTCCCCATGAGCATTCCCTCTGTCAAACCTCTTTAAAAAAAAAAAAAATACCTAACTGGCTCTCAAGGAGCATCGATTCCAAACATCAACTGATTGGCCAAAATTGACCCATAATCGACTTGACGGCCGTCGATCGACTATGTTTGGACACACCTTGAGACTCAGAGAATCTTCTGTGTATCTCTAGTAGGTACAATAAATTAATTTACTGTCAATTCACACTGAAGTTTTTAATTCACACCGAACTTTTCGGAGCAGTCTTGGCGATGTATTTTAACAACATAATTATGTATATTGTTTCCGCCTAACATGAGGGTAGCTTCGGTACGTATTCCAGAAACATGATGGTATGGGAATCCAGGAAGAATATGAACATTACTTGTATATGATAGGTATCTCCCTATGTAGAAAAAAATAATGTTATTTCTGATGAAGAAATGGAAAAAAAAGTGAATGGAAGTTGTGTAATAACCGTAGATAGGGTAGAAGCACCAACTGTTGGGGATGGATAACCGAGAAATTGGTAAATCGGACACAGCGTAAAGTTTAATGGGGTCGAGTGGATTGGAATACATCACATGCACTTAGGTTTACCTTGTCCTTGGGATCCATTGTTTCAAAAAGCAGTGGTAAGTTTCTTTTACACTACGGACTTTTTTTTCTAGTTAAGCAAGGTCTTTTTACTGAATTGTTAGTTGTATGTATTATTCTTTAACCCATCAAATATACGAGACCTTGTTTGGAGAGAGGAAACATAAGTGTGAAAGAAGACAAAAGGAAAAATAAAAAAGTGAATGTAATGTACACAACATAACCTGGAGGAGGAGGAAAGGGGGAAGGAAGACAAGAAGAAGAGGAAGGAGGAGGAGAAGAAGGAGGAGAAGAAGAAGAAGAAGAAGAAGAAGAAGAAGAAGAGAAAAGTGATAAACGAGGAGAAGAAGAGGAAAGTGATAAAGGAGGAGAAGAACAAGAAGCAGGAGGAGGAGACGAAGAAGAAGCAATAGAAGAAGAAAATAAGAAGAAGACGAAGAAGAATGAGGAGGAGAAAAGGAGGAGGAGACGAAGAAGAAGCAGTAGAAGAAGAAGGCGAGGACGAAGAAGAGGAAAGAGATGGAGGAGGAGGAGGAGGAGAAGGTAAAAGGAGTAGGAGACGTAGGTAATAGACACATATGAAGACTTAAGAGCATCAGAAAAGAACAGGATTAGATTTTCAATTGGAAATGTTAACCCGTTTATTTTATTTTAGTCACACATTGTAGAACATAGACCAAACAAATAAATAGAAATGAAAATATAATAATATAAAAATGTGCTACTTAACAAATTTAATTGTATGTATATGTACTTACATACAAGGTTCACAGTGTAGTTAATTCAAAAATCCATAACTGCAAGATTTGGTGAAGTTCATGACCAAGTTTCAACATACCTGGAACAAGAAGAAAGGAACAGGCCTTTAGTAAAATAAATAAAATAATACTTTAGTTACAAACAAAGGAATAATTACAGCTGGTGGATACGACAAAACTCCCATATGAATAATTTTTTGTTGGTGGAGATGTCAAAACTCTCATTTTCAATAGAATTGTTGGTGGAGATGTCAAAACTCCAAGTTTTAAAAGAATAATAATACTCCAAGTTTTAAAAGAATAATAATACACTTCTACTCCTGCTGCGATAGAGTCAACATCTATCTTGGTCTGAAGATGATGTCCTGACCTGAGTGACATCGAAAGCTCACCAATTTAAATCATCTTAATCGAAATTGTCTTGATAAGAATAATTCATTTATTTTTATCTCATTTTAATAATAATACTGTTAGTGGAGATGTCACAAAGCTAGAGCTATTTTCCAATTAAATTGTGTTTTATACATTTTCAAATAAAATAGACGTGCATATGTCTGTAGGTATCTAGGTATGTCGGCATTTTTTTTTTTTTTTTTTAATTTGTTTGGAGGTATAGGCCCGTTAGCTAGATCTGTGAATAAATACCTACATATTGCTGTATTTTCCACTAAATTACATTTGAAAAAAAATCCACTTTCCACTTCAGAAATTTTCATCAAATTGGAATGAAATGGAAATTAAATTCGAGAAGGAACAAAGTAGAAAAAGTGATTTTTTTTTTTAAATTTTTATTTGAGTGCAAAGCATACTGACCTATTCTACATAGGTACATACAAACATAGATTAGGTACTTAAGTGGGAAGGAGCTGTTTTCAAGTACGAGTAATACGTATTACCCTTTGGAATTATTTATTTCTACCAATTTTCTGAGAGGTGAAGTGGACACGTTGATATTAAACTCATGTTTGACTTGGGATCTGGAGGTTCAAGGTTCGAGTCCAAGTCAGGGCGAGGAACGACATTTGTGACAAAACTTACATGCTTGACAGCGTTGAAATTTCTTTTGTGTATGTCTTCTTCTTTTCGTTCATCTTTTTCTTCTTCTTTTTTTTTGTCTCCTTTAATATTTTGTCCCTGGAGGAATATTTTTTTTTTTTTTTTTACTCTCATACCTACCAGTGTTTACTTTTATTCTGATTTATTAACATTAAGGAAAATCTCTTCCCCATATCTCTCTCTCTCTCCCTCTCTCTCGCTTTCATATGAAACCATGTGGAAATTTTACTTACAACACTCTTCAATCCAAGCCAGACTGTATGGCGGGGGCAACAGTGGGATTGCAAACCGCCAAGTGTTGAAACAATAATGGCCGGGCAACAAGATGAGTTTAGAATCGGTTTATAACTCTCGAGTCAAGCCATCTGATTGGCTGAAATACTTTAAATGAGCCAATTAGATTTGTTGATCCAAGAGTTGAATTTGAACCGAGTTTAACTCTAAATGCCGGCCGGGCCTAAAAAATAATCAAAAACGAGACCACAGTGATAATTATGAAAAACTTGTTTGCTCAAAGAGCTCATAGCCAGCCTAGTTAGCTTAGTTGGTAGTGCGTCTGCCTTGTAAGCGCTAGGCCGTGGGTTCGATTCCCGCCCGGGGCGAATTTTATCCTGATGGGATAATGTTCGTTCTCGGAACGGCTGGCTCTCTCCTATCCTGTCTTCCTTCTCTCTTCGATTTTCGGGACGATAAGACCATAGCAGTTACAATTCCCTCTGTCAAACCTCTTTAAAAAAAAAAAAAATACCTAACTGGCTCTCAAGGAGCATCGATTCCAAACATCAACTGATTGGCCAAAATTGACCCATAATCGACTTGACGGCCGTCGATCGACTATGTTTGGACACACCTTGAGACTCAGAGAATCTTCTGTGTATCTCTAGTAGGTACAATAAATTAATTTACTGTCAATTCACACTGAAGTTTTTAATTCACACCGAACTTTTCGGAGCAGTCTTGGCGATGTATTTTAACAAATTTCTTTCCCTCTACATCTTCATCAACCTCCCCTTCTCTCTTCTCCTTTTTTTTCAGTCCATTCTGTTCATATCATCCCCCTCCCCTAAAGGGAGGAGGAAACCGCTTTGTCTCATCCCTTTTCGGCGACATTTGAATACTCTTTGTTCACCACAAAGTTAACATTCCTGCACGATAATGATTTCTGTTGAAACTTTTTTACATTTTGGGTTTTTTTGGTGTTCGTTCACTTTTTGAGGTCCAAAGACGAGAGGACGGTAATTAGAAGAGAGAGAGAGAGAGAAAGGGAGGGAGAGAGAGAAAGAGAGAGAAAGGAAGGGAGGGAGGGAGGGAGAGAGATAGAGAAAGAGAGGGAGGGAGGGAGAGAGACTTGAAAGAGGGAACTGTAACCTGTAACTGCCAAATCGTCCCGAAAGAGAAGAGAAAAGGAAGACAGGATAGGAGAAAGCCAGCCTTTGATAAAAAGTAAAAGAAAAGTAAATTGTCCTGAATGTAAATTGTTGGGCCCCTTCTAAATATGGCCCTGCGAGCCGCATTAGAGGAGTAATAGTTGGTAACAGCCCATATTTCGGGAACGGTACACATACCTACTTACAGTTGCGTTGGTAGGTAGGTGGGTACATAAGTAATTTTACCAGTCTCTCATTCTCTACTGAAATGAGGAATATGGTTACCATTATCATCATTACTAGAATACTATACCACAAGACCTACATATGTACATGCTGTGGTTTTTCTTTTTGCCTTGATAACACACAGCTAACTACAGTACCTACCCACCGACCTGCCCGTAGAAATATACAGTATCCAAAAGAACAGAAAAAAAAACTTCAAAAGAACCTCACTCAGCGGTGTAGTGGTCAAGACGTATCTTTGTGCCTGTTAAAAAGATGGGCGTGGGTTCGACCCCCAAAGATGTCTGACCCACCAGCAGAAGACGCAAAAGAATAAGGAATCAACATTTGGGGCGGCTATGTAGGTATTTGAAGGTCATGTTGCCACAGAGGTCCCAATCAAAAAATCCCCGAACATCCCTTAAATTCCTCTTGTATCCCTCAGTCAAAAATCCCCGAAAAAGGAACAAAATCCCCGAAAGTGGACATTTTCATGCCACTAAGAACACTGTTCCTGCCACTAGGACCCTGTATTTCGCATAAAATAGAGATATAGGTACGTGTATAACGTGTGAATGTAACACTAATTGAGTTATTATCGCTAACTACTTCATTAGAACAGGCTAGTATTAGTAGGTATACCTGGGTGTCTAACCTTATGTGTTAACTTGCATACTGTACCAACACATAATTATGTGTTTATAGGGTCCTGCGGTCGCAATTACGTGGTTTATGTTGGAAATTGAGATGTATCCACCTACAATTATTATTGTATTTGACGGATTTTGATGGACAATTGGTAAAACAACTGCATTCCCTAATAGAAAAGCCGTTTAACGATGGTCCAAGTACGAATAATCCCTTCTTATACATTTATGAAAGGCCTTGATTATTACACGGTAAACAGATAGATAGGTAGAGCCTTGCAATTTAAAGGTAATAAAGGGGGTTTTTACCCCTAACCCTAACAGGCACGTCCAAAATAAATAGGTAAGACTTCAGCAGGGAATTTATCTAGAGTTGCACTTCAATGGTTAAAGTAACTGGGAATTTATCTAGGGATGAACTTTAATGTTTAAAGCAGGTAGGAATTTAGTTAGGGTTGCACTTCAACAGCTGGGAATTCAGCTAGGGTGCACTTCAACCGTTAAAACACATATTAAAAACTTTGTTTTTTACTTTTTTTCGTGCATTTGAATGCGCTCAAAAAGCAAAGTTTGCCCTCATTTCGACCAAACTACCACACACACACATTTACATACCCGTGAATGTAGAAAAAGAACAAAGTATGAGGAAATACACACGAATATAGCTATCCCTGCCAGCCGCAATAACATTAAACATTCCACAGCAGAAATGAAAAAAAACACACTGAAATAACAATCCTGGAGAGAGAGAGAGAGAGAGAGAGAGAGAGAAAGAGAAAGAAAGAGAGAGAGAGAGAGTAAGATATGGATATTAGAAAGAGAAATAGAGAGAGGGATAGAAAAAGGAAGAGATACAGGTATGAAGAGAGAGACAAAAGATGTGTGATATAAGTATATAAGGGAAAATGGAACAGAAAGATATACAATATTCGCGCTCCCTTGTTTACGGTCGCGCTGCGCGCTCCCGGGGCTTCGCGGGGTTGTGGATGTGGTCGCGCTTACAATATATAGATATGTATAAAGAGGGATGGAGAGAAAGAGAGAAAGGGAGAGAGAAAAAAAAGAAAGAGGAAAAGGGGAAGAGAGAACGGGAGGAGGAGAGACGCAATAATGGAAAGGAGTACAAAAAATGATATGACGGAAAGAAGAAGAAAAACAACAGAAAAGAGACTACATATATATATGGAAATACAGAGAAGAGGAAAAGAAAACAACGAGAATAGTGGAGGAAAAAAATGATGGGAAGACGGAAAAAGATAAACAAGAGATAAGTAAGTATCTACTTATCCACCTATGTGTCCTGAGTACATACTGAGATGGAGAGAAATAACACATACTGAACATACTGGAAAGCGAAAAAGAATGAAGAATTGGATAGAAAGACAATAAGGAAAAAGAAAAATGAAGAAAGACAAAGAATGTAAAGAAGGTAAGCAGAGAAAGAGGACGAGAATCAAAGACAGACAGAAGATAGGAGACAAGGGGAAAATTCCAAATCGAGTTACAGTTAAACTAAAAAAAAAAAAAAAAAAAAAAAAAAAAAAAAAAGGGAAAGTACTCGATACAACTAGTGATGATTAGAGTCCCATGTAAATATTGGATCCAATCTAAAACCAATTTCATTGATTGAATCACACCCAAGTGGCGTCAATAATGACCACTGACCACCAATGCTTGAGCTAAACTATTAATGAGCGAACAATCCAAGTTCGAAGTTTCAACTATCCATGTTGTCCATCCATCCAGCAGCAACACTGACGTTGATTAACTACGGTGATTTGACCAGAATTTGGATTTAGTTTATCTTCTTGTTTGTTTCAACATAAATCTCGATCGATTTGTCTGATTTTAATGAGATTTGCCAAAAATGTTCAACAGAAAAAGATAATTTTCTCATGTACTTTAAATTTTGATTTTTGGGTTCTGCCTAGGAACCCTCTTTCCGAGTGAGGTAAGGTAGTGTTGATAATTTATGAGACTTGACATAAATTTATGAGATAAATGAGATTTCTAGTTTTACCTGTAGGAGTCCACGTGTTAACTTCGCCCGAGGAAGTCGGTGTGTTGAAAACGTCTCGAAAAAAAGACATCATTTTCACTTACAAATCTTGACAAATTTCATCGTGTCACATATTATTACGAACTAAAGGACAGACAGAGAGGGAGAAATGAAAAAGAACTCTTCCCCGAATTAATCTACCCCAATTACGGAGAGCATAAATAGTCGCTTCAGGTACAATAAGAGCTATATCCAAATTTCCTGATTGCTGAACAGAAAATGTCAAATTTTCCCATTGCATCTACTTGGATGAAGTATAGTAATCGTGAACATGGAAAGCTCCAAAGACCAAGTTTGGAAGATGACATCCTGGGATGGTTGCGTCTGAGCAATCACACAAGAACTGGCAGCAGACAGAGACGTATTCAGATCTGTAGTCTGCAGTCACATCAGTGAGATAAAGTTCAACGAATAAATTCCTGTAGAACTGCAACGAGGGTAACTAATGATCTAAAATAAAAAGCAAGATAATATGAAACTACACAAAGTCTTAAAAAAATTGTGACTATTGCCCTGGCTCGAAGTGAGATTTCAAATGAAGTTACATGCTACATGGAGTAACATCCTGAAATCCGCCGTCAGATATTCTGTACTGACAACCTAAATCCTTTATTAATAGCAACCCATCAACGGAATTTGATGAAAAAGAACTCTTCCCAGAATTAATCTACCCCAATTACGGAGAGCATAAATAGTCGCTTCAGGTACAACAAGAGCTATATCTAAACTTCCTGATTGCTGAAGAGAAAATGTCAAATTTTCCCATTGCATCTCTCCAGACTTGGATGAAGTATAGTAATCGTGAACATGGAAAGCTCCAAAAACCAAGTTTGGAAGATGATATCCTGGGATGGTTGCGTCTGAGCAATCACACAAGAACTAATTTATATGGAGATTCCTGAATTAAAAGAACCTCTTTGCGCAAAAGAATGTCCTAAAAGTGTTTAACAAATTTGCAAAATTTCAACAAAATCAGACATACCGTTCAAGAATAACTATGGGGGAAAATATCCCGCAATTTTTCAATCTTTTCAAGAAATTCATCCGTAAGACAATTTGTAGAGAGCTTACCTTCATGATTGCCAGGCTATCATCTAAAAGTAGATATCTAGTATCTATTCTATCGTAAGCTAGTAACAACTTTCACGAAAAGCAAACAATAAATCAATCTGCTGAAGATCGAAATAAAAAGACTTGTTTACTTTTATAGAAAGAAAATTGTAGCTATACCTCTACTAGCACAAAATTAAATACCTCAGTGGATTTTATTTCTTTTTATTAAAACTTTATTTTTAAGAAAATGGAAAAATGGGACCGAGAGTTTCTCATTACAGAAGAAAAAGTAATTGAAAACCGTCTCCTATTCATGATTTTTGAGCACGAGGAGAATTAAAAGAGAGATTAAAAATAAAAATCTAGCATTAAATGAAAAGGAAAACAATCTTTTGAGACTTGCGAAAGTTTTATATTGTTCAAAATCAGGCTGTAAATCTTTTTAATTTCCTTGCTTCAAGGCACAAAAAGGTCAAAAAGAATTTTGTTAAAAAGGTAAATTTGTAAAGGTATGAGAATTTGTTAAAGCAATATTGTATCTTATAACAATCGATTTCTTGCCAGAGGAAAAAGCACGTTGAATGCCGCACGTGGTTGGTACTGGATGGGTAATTGTCTGAGCATTCAAGCGCTGTTGGCTTTGGCCTTACCCGGCCCTACTCTGATCAATGAGAGTAGCTCGTTCGAATCCCAGTGAAATGGCAAGGCAGAGAAACTTTTTATTTATTAATTTATCTTAGAACTGCTTTGGCAATACTTCAAGGCAACACTCTTTTTAACTCTTTTACATCCATACCTATCCAAGAACGGAAAAAATCGGTCAAAAAATTTCCGCCCTGGACGGGATTTGAACCCAGCACCTCCAGGTTGAGAGTCAGAGCTCTCGACCACTCAGCCACAGAGTTGGGCATGGGAGGCAGAAGAACCTCTGATATAACCTTAGTGGCTAAAGGGCTGAACCCTCTCACATGGAAAAACAAACCTCTAATATTGTTGTTGTACGCATAGTAGCAGTGTCTGTTTTAGAATGTAGCTATTATATCTGTTTATTTTGAATAGCGGGATAGATATATTACCACACACAGACAGAAAAATATACATAATTAACAAAAGAATGTTGGAATATGACTGTTTTAGAATGTGGCTATTATATCTGTTTATTTTGAATAGCGGGATAGATATATTACCACACACAGACAGAAAAATATACATAATTAACAAAAGAATGTTGCTAATGAAATAAAGGGTCATCTTTTTTGCTGAAAACGCATTTGCTAGATGCACCTACTGATAAATAAACCTTCATTTGGTGCTCATTATTTATGGGCACAAGATGCAACTACACTGGAAACTTTTTAAGACCAAAGACCAACCTCAGTGGTGCAGTGGTTAACGCGTTGGACTTTGGATCTGGAGGTTAATGGTTCGAGTCGCAGTTAGGTCATAAAATGTAATAATTGGGAACTATATTCGTGACAAGCATTAAGAGTATGCTTAACACAATACTCGCACTTCGTGCTCGGGAGGGGGGCATTTATTTTGTTTCTTTCTATTTATCCCTTCATCCATTCTCTCTCCCCTTTCTCTCTCATCTTATCTCTCTCTCTCTCTCCATCTCCCTCGCTTTCTCATTCCTCTACTTTAGATTTATTTCCTTCTTCCTCTTCTATGTTGCTCTCTCTCTCCTCCATTATCTCTCTTCTCTCTTTATCCCTTGATTTTATTATCTTTCTCTCTCTCTCTCTCTCCTTCATTTCCTACCAAGTGTTGACTTAAAATAATAATCTTATATTATAAGAACAAGATCCATTCACTCATTCACATTTCACAGTTCACATTTCACATTTCATAGTTCACACACTGATCGCAGAACGGCTGGCTTTCTCCTATCCTGTCTTCCTTCTCTCTTCAATTTCGGGACGATAAAACCATAGCAGTTACAGTTCCCTCTGTCAAACCTCTTAAAAAAAAAAAAAAAAAAAAAAAAAA
>NW_007377597.1:206234-206905 GCF_000475195.1 Diaphorina citri
CTTAAACCCCTTAAAAAAAAAAAAAAAAAAAAAAAAAAAAAAAAGAGTGGAATAAACCTATACTTTTCATAGAATATAGCTTGTTTCTCCTGTGCGAATGGAAAAGCCCCTTTAAGCCAGCAGTCTAGACAAGGTTTTGTCTACCGTATAGGTGCATACTCGTATGTGATAGTATGATAATGATAATTATATGGTTGAAAATAGGTATCCGGTGACAACATAGGGAAGAGGAATTTTAACTGTCTATGCTCGTCACAAAACGTCGCGGTCCTTCCTTGATACACGTCGATATTATGACGACTTGGACTCGAATCACCAACCTCCAAGTCCTGAAGCCTCCACAGATCCGATAATCTATAATGGCCGGGTCCAGAAAGTGGGTTTAAACTAGGTTCAAGTTTGGGCCTGTAAGAAGTTAAAGGGTTGATTTTTTTTTTTATCCAACAATACTTGGGTTTTTTTTAACATTAAAACTTGTATAATTGCAAATGCGTCCCTAAAAGTTTAGCAACTAACTTTCTCTTTTTAATTACTAGCTCTAGGAAACATTTTTATTTATTTATTTATTTATTTATTTTTTATCTAATTTGAACAGTCTTGATTGGATGAGGACTTTTTTCGTATTTTTTTTTCGAACTACGTTTTTTTTTTTTTTTTTTTTTTTTTTTTCC
>NW_007377597.1:207770-210270 GCF_000475195.1 Diaphorina citri
AAAAAAAAATCCACTTTCCACTTCAGAAATTTTCATCAAATTGGAATGAAATGGAAATTAAATTCGAGAAGGAACAAAGTAGAAAAAGTGATTTTTTTTTTTAAATTTTTATTTGAGTGCAAAGCATACTGACCTATTCTACATAGGTACATACAAACATAGATTAGGTACTTAAGTGGGAAGGAGCTGTTTTCAAGTACGAGTAATACGTATTACCCTTTGGAATTATTTATTTCTACCAATTTTCTGAGAGGTGAAGTGGACACGTTGATATTAAACTCATGTTTGACTTGGGATCTGGAGGTTCAAGGTTCGAGTCCAAGTCAGGGCGAGGAACGACATTTGTGACAAAACTTACATGCTTGACAGCGTTGAAATTTCTTTTGTGTATGTCTTCTTCTTTTCGTTCATCTTTTTCTTCTTCTTTTTTTTTGTCTCCTTTAATATTTTGTCCCTGGAGGAATATTTTTTTTTTTTTTTTACTCTCATACCTACCAGTGTTTACTTTTATTCTGATTTATTAACATTAAGGAAAATCTCTTCCCCATATCTCTCTCTCTCTCCCTCTCTCTCGCTTTCATATGAAACCATGTGGAAATTTTACTTACAACACTCTTCAATCCAAGCCAGACTGTATGGCGGGGGCAACAGTGGGATTGCAAACCGCCAAGTGTTGAAACAATAATGGCCGGGCAACAAGATGAGTTTAGAATCGGTTTATAACTCTCGAGTCAAGCCATCTGATTGGCTGAAATACTTTAAATGAGCCAATTAGATTTGTTGATCCAAGAGTTGAATTTGAACCGAGTTTAACTCTAAATGCCGGCCGGGCCTAAAAAATAATCAAAAACGAGACCACAGTGATAATTATGAAAAACTTGTTTGCTCAAAGAGCTCATAGCCAGCCTAGTTAGCTTAGTTGGTAGTGCGTCTGCCTTGTAAGCGCTAGGCCGTGGGTTCGATTCCCGCCCGGGGCGAATTTTACGGAGAGAGGAAACATAAGTGTGAAAGAAGACAAAAGGACAGAAAGGTAAATGTAATGTACACAACATAATCTTCGGAGAAGGAGGATGGAGGAGCAGAAAGAGGAAGAGGAGAAGAAGAAGAAGAAGAGGAGGAAAGTGATAAAGGAGGAGAAGAACAAGAAGCAGGAGGAGGAGACGAAGTAGAAGCAATAGAAGAAGAAAATAAGAAGAAGACGAAGAAGAAGCAATATAAGAAGAAAATAAGAAGAAGACGAAGAAGAATGAGGAGGAGAAAAGGAGGAGGGAGACGAAGAAGAAGCAGTAGAAGAAGAAGGCGAGGACGAAGAAGAGGAAAGAGATGGAGGAGGAGGAGGAGGAGGAGGAGAAGGTAAAAGAAGTAGGAGACGTAGGTAATAGACACATATGAAGACTTAAGAGCATCAGAAAAGAACAGGAAAAATCACTTAGACAAATAAACACCAGTACTTGTCACCATAACAGGAATGGAGTTAAGAAGTAGACACCTGATATGTTTTCCTTTACGAGTAGAAATAGGTAGAATGGAAGATACCAACCCTTGTTTCCAAATAGCATAAAGCCATGTAAGAATAAAAATACATAGAAAGTACCTACATATACCTAATTTTTATGTAAGTACATATTGTACATGGTAGAATAGATAGATATAACATACAGAATAGGTGTGTAGGTAAGTACATACGTACATGGGTATCTGGGCAGGATGAGATTCACAAGTTCCTTTACATTAGAAAACCATATAGGTGTTCCAGAAAACCATAACGAGATGGAAGGAAAAAGGTAGTGATATTACTGGAGAAAAATATATGATTAGGTAACTAAGAGTTGACGGAATTAGCCAAGGAGGCTCTTAGTACTGCTGTGATATCCACAAAAAATCTGAAAACACTCTCAGCCCCACCACAAATGGACAATTTTTGATTTTCTCTTTCAAACTAGTGAAAGAAGAAAGAGTAGTGAGTGTAGTGATCAGTAACGGTACTACCAGGGCAACATTAAATTTATATTGCATGACTCTCTCACCTATTTCACCCCGATATTTTTGTTATTTGTTACGAGTTAAATTTATGCTCCAAAACTTATGCTCACTCATGCTTGGCTAAAACGGACCTCAACTTTGGGAGCCAATTCGGAAATGTTGTGTTCGGGGGAAATGTGTTTTGTTATAGGTGAGGTAACAACGAGAGTATTTCAGGCTTTCCACGCCATTTAACACGGAACACCCTCGTGAGAGAGTGAGCATTGAGTATTATTTGTGGCACCAGAAGTTCTCAAACTTTCCAGGAGGTAGGTATAAAGGAAGGTATCTAACTCGAATACCTAGTTAGCTTTTTTCATCCCGTAGGAAAGTTCAACTCTTTGGCTGAGTGTTTAAGAGCGCTGACTCTTAACACTCTTAACAGTCTCATGCCGAACGTGCTAGGGTCGAATCTCGGCCAGGACGAAAATTTTGAGACCACATTTAGGGGCTTTTCCGTTACTGGATAGGCATAGGC